>NC_057720.1:89561509-89569713 GCF_004010195.1 Chiloscyllium plagiosum | reverse complement strand
GTGGCACAGTGGTTAGCACTGCTGCCTCACAGCACTAGAGACCCGGGTTCAATTCCCGCCTCAGGCGACTGACTGTGTGGAGTTTGCACGCTCTCCCCGTGTCTGCGTGGGTTCCCTCCGGGTGCTCCGGTTTCCTCCCACAGTCCAAAGAATTGGCCATGCTAAATTGCCCGTAGTGTTAGTTAAGGGGTAAATGTAGGGGCGGGGCGGTGTGGACTTGTTGGGCCGAAGGGCCTGTTTCCACACTGTAAGTAATCTAATCACCCTGGACACCATGAGATTCGCCATTCTATTCTCCCATCCTTCTGTGGGTGATCCCCTCGGCCCTATTCTGGTATTGGTTGGTTTACAATACTGAGGCTATCCAATCATCTTTGCATTTCAGTTTCTAAAGGATGAGACCTTCTCTCTGAGCTGGCAATGTGCTTGCTCAGTGGTGATAACACTGGCCTTGTAAACTAGAAAAATACTTGAAATAGGCCTTTCCCGTTTTTCATTCCAAGAACTTGAGGCAAACCGTTCGGCAGGACAGGAAATAGCGGGCGTGCGCAGTGATCAAGTTTGGCAGCAAGAACGAGGTGAGGCAGTATAAACTACAGAGTAATGGGGGAAAAATGGGCAAGGAACATTGGGGCGGGAGGGGATGAATGCTTCCTTTCTTTGCTGTAACCAGACACTGGTGTTGAACTCAGAAATGGGACAACATCAGACAAGTCGGTGAAATCTTACTTTCTGCTTGCTTTCTCCCGAGGACTGTGTCACACTTAGGGAAATGTGCCTGCGTGCTTCAGTCTATGGGTAAAAATGGGTTTCAGTTCCCATCTCAAACTGTAATCCTATTTATTATGTTTTACGAGATTAAAACGTTCCAGAGAAATTAGCATTCAGGTGAAACGTCAGAGCTTACAAGGTTACAGACCAAGTACTGGGAATGAGATAATGGGACCCGTTTATGTGCTGTAAACACTCGATAATTCAATCATTTTTGAGGGGAAACATATCTGCAGTGACATAATTCCAAAACCTGTGATATGAAGAAACGGTGCAACTGCTTCTGCCCTCATCCCTGGTGGTCTAGTGGTTAGTATTCGGCGCTTTAACTGAGTGGCCTAGGTTTCATTACCGTTCAGGAAATCAGGACTTCTTGTTCCTGATGCAGAGAGCGCAGCTCTACCAGGAATCTGTTTCATGCCTTAGATCAGTCAATACCCCAGGTCTTCAAAGAAGGGAAAAATGTCTTCCCTCTCTCTGCACAGTCGGACAGTTAATCCTTCAATCTCCTCTGATTCCACTTCCAAAAGAGTTTCAAAATACCGTAAAAACTGAGTCTCCGCTATTTCTTTTCTGCGCTTTTCATACATAGGAGCTGCAGCGATTGAATGCGTTGGTTTCTGAAAACGAAACATACCTATGATCAATGTATTGGGCTATTCCAGGATTGTCTTCTCTGACAACGGTGGGACATGACTGATGTTGTCTTTGATATTGAAGTGCCAGTGTTTGAGTTGAGTAGACAAAGTTAAAAATTACACAATATCAGGGCATAGTCCACCAGGTTTAGTTGGAAGCACTAGCTTTCAGAGAGCCGCTCCTTCACCAGGTGGGTGTTTTTCTGCAGAAACTTGGTGTGTGTGCCAATATGTGCGATCTTTTGGAAGATCATCTGGACTTTAACAAACCGTTCGTGGTGTCGATGGTACCCATGACTTGGAGGTGTTGGTGTTGGGCTGGGGTGGCCAAATTAAAAAATCACACAAAGCCATTTTAGATTCCAACAGTTGACAAACACCTGATGAAGAAGCAGTGCATGGAACACTGGTGCTTCCAAATACGTCTGTTCGATACAATCTGGTGCTGTGTGATCTTTACTCTGATTGTTCTTGGTAATGTTTGACTGATCGAAGACAGTGAAAGAACTTTCGTTCGTGGAGATGAAAATTTCAAATATTATCCACCTCAGCGGAACAAAAATGAATATTTTGTATGTGTGATGAATCTCCACAATGCGCTTGCGCCAAGTAAAAGTCGAACTTAAAACCACCTGATCAGTAGCCAGCTATAGGAATGGTTGTACCACTGGCCAGATGCACAGCTGAAACTTTACACGCTACAGAGCTGCGGTGTTAACAAGGACATGAGCAATAACAGTAACAGTCGCAAGGTGAACAAAAAACAAAGATAATCGCCATCATTGATTCACTTCAAATTGTCCTCAAAAAACGACCATTCACAATCTGATCAGCCAAACAATGAGGTCACTGCTGATGAAGGATATTGCAACTTAATTTGCTACGTTTTCACCATAATTTGAGGTAAACTCCAGCCTAATCATAACATCGCATATTCCCGTTAATTTTCAGTTTTAGATTAAGTTAATGATCTGTCCGTATTTGCAGGAAACTGAACATGAAATGACTGAAAACGTCCTTCCGGTGATGTAAACCAGTGCAGAGTCGGCCAGAAAAGAAAAGACAAAGACATGAAACATCACTCCCATTTCTCTCTGTACCAATGCGTTTTCCTGAGTTGAATATTTGCAGGACTTGTCATTAATATCTAAAGAACAATTATTTCCCCGGGAAAGATTCTTCATAATTCAATTAACATCTGAGTCGTTGAATCATATTTTACTTCAGATTAAAATAGTTGAATATCCTTTCCCCGAGCCTAATGTCCCAATTCTCCCTCCTCTTCCATGTAAATACCAGCTGCTCCAAGTGAGGTTGGAGCTCCCAACGTGACGTTTCAATGCTCCTTGCTGCTCCATTCAATAGAAGCTGCTCTACTTGACGTTGGAGCTCCCAGTTTGATGTCCCAATGCTCCCTGCTCATGCAATAGAAGCGGTCCAGTTGAGGTTGGATCTATCACTCTGATGTCCCAATGCTTCCTGCTGCTACATGTCATTAAAAGCTGCTCCTGGTGGGAGTAGAGCTCCCAGACGGATCTTGCAAAGCTCCCTGCTCCATGTCAACTGAAGCTGCTCCAAATGAGGTTAGATCTCGCAGTCTAATGTTCCAATGCTCCCTGCTGCTCAATGTCAATAAAAGCTGCTCCAGGTGTGATTGGAACTCCCAGACTGATGTCACAATGCTCCCTGGTGCATTTCAACAGACGCTGCTCCAGATGAAGTGGGAGCTCCCATCCCTGGCAGATCACACACATCGATACTATCATGGAAATACTGCCCACTGAGCATTTCCACCACTGGAGCCATTGGTGGTATATCCACATCATGAGAACCTAATATTAATTTTAGTCACCACCGAAACATTATTTCCAAAAGTCATTCTATCTTAAACCTTATGTAGCATGTGCATATTGCAGTTACGTATCAAATTGAAAGCTGCAATACAAATGTTGGCTATGTTATAAAACAAGAAATTAGACATACAAGTTTGTGGGGACTGCAGTAATAATGGACAGCTTCAATTTACATCTAACCAGTGTTTACCCAAGTGAATGTTAATGTTGAGTGTGTATGAGCCGCGTTGCTTTAGTAGTTTGTTGAGCACCGGGCTGTTGATCAGGAAATTTTGGAATTGGTGTTGTGTGATCCGAAGAGCAAATCGAATACTTTACTCTTGAGGATCTTTGTTGAATAGTGATCTTAAAATATTGAATTTTACATGACGTCTGAATGCAAGCAGTTCTTTTTCTTATATTATGGATATATACCTGAGTCGTGCAAGCCATTAAGATACAAGAGTAAAGTTGGCTTTAGTGAATTTGGAAAGTACATTAAAATGACTTAATGAAAGACAGGCAATATCTGTTATTTACAGAAGCACTGTAAGGTCTGTAATATACATATATCCCTCCAAGGCATAATTCACAAAAGTCAAAGGTGACTCAACGATGGTGAACAAAAGAAGTTAAAAATTACATGAGATCGAAGAAAGTGCCTTAGAAAAGGGTCATATATTGTGCATTCATTGAACTTTTGGACGCAACAAAAGAGGACTGATAAACTGATAAGTAAAGTATAAAGTGAACAGCAATAAAAACTCACCAGAAACAAAAGGACTGTGGAAAAACCTCTATAAACATTTAAAAGGAAAATAAAAACAAGGTCAAATGTGGAACAGTGAATGTGTGGACAGGATAATTTATTGCTCGAACAGAAAATGATAGGGAAACTAAACAGTTATTTTATACCTGTCTTCACAGAGGAGGGTCCAGAATATCTCCCAGAAATACCAAGTGAACATGGGACTTGTGTAACTAAAGACTAAAATCAGTGACGAGGTAGCATTTGAAAACATAACTGTATTGATAAGTCTGACGGACCAAATGTACTTCATACCAGAATTTCAGAGAAAACAGAAATAGAGATAATAATTGCATTGGGAAAAATTCTATTTTTCCATATTCAATTTGGAACGTTATAAATGCATTCTAAGGATTTACAAAGTGAAGAAGAGGGGGAATGGTGAACTACAGACCAGTTAACTTATTGTTCACAATGGGGAATCTGTCGGAGTTTATTATAAAGAATGTGATATTGGACACTTGGAAAGTTATAGCATAGTCTAGAGAATGATGCTAGATTTCTGAAAGGGAAGGCAACATTTACCAATTTTTTGCTTGAAGATGTCTCTTGTCGACATAAACAATGGACAATCAGTAGATGTGGTCTAGTTGGATATCAGGAGGATTGTTAAAGAATTCATATAATAAGTTATCCGTAAATCAATAAACAAAATTGTATTGGGAGGAACATACGCAAATGGGGGAAGGTAAAAGTTTAAGTTTCCCTTTGTTTGAAGGGAATCAGAATATAGACGATGAAAGGCTCTGTGCTGTCTCTCCATGGATGATATCTGATTCACTATGATCTCCATGTATTGGTTTCAGTACAGATTCCAGCTTCTGAAGTAATTTGCACCGACAAGGAGTAAAAGTATTCTGCACCAGTGACACAGAATGTTGGTTAGTCTGTACCTGGAGTATTGAGTACAGCAAGTAAATCATACTAATCTCATATACTGAATGGACATTTTCCAGATTAATCACTCGGATGGCAACATTGTCCAATGAGGGAACTCCGCCTGTATACTGTAGAGTTTCAGAGAATGAGAGGTGATCGAAATGAAACTTTCAAAATATCACTCAGAAGGGAGTGACGAACATAGGGGCATTGAAAAGTGTGAGAAAGATTAGCAATGATTTCAAAATATTCCACAAGAACATCAAGCAGAACAGAATAACCAGCGAACAATCAGGGTCCATTAGAAACCAAGGGGGCAATTTGTGTACGAAGCTGGAAAACATTGATAGATTGTGACATGAGACCTTCCCATCTGTTTTAATTGGGAGAATCAGGAGGCAGATACATTGTTCAAGAAGATGGACTGGGAAGTTCTTAAACAGATTGATATAAGATGCGAGCAGGGATTGATGGTTTTGGCTGGTATAAAATTGGACAAGTCCCCAGGTCTGGATGAGTTGTTTCACAGGCTGCTGTTGGAGACAAGGGAGGAAAGGCATTGACCCAAATGTTTATGTACGACCTTGTCACATGGGAGGTGCTAGAGGACTGGAGCCTTTACAGGAGTGCGGGTGGAGGCAGACCAGGGAACTGTAGATCAGTGAATATCAGATCAGAGTCAAGGAAACTACTGGGGAAAATAGGGATTGAGAAAATTGATCTTCATTTCGAAAGGCAATGTTTGATCATGATCACCAGCATGAAGATATCAGAGGGAAGTCGTACCGAATGAATTTTATTGATTTTTATTTTGAAGAGGTGATTTATATGGTTTTTCAGCAAGACCTTTGTCAAAGCCTCGCATGGGAAACTAATGAACAACTTACAATGTTGTTCATTGTACTCTCAGGAGACAGAGAGTAGAAAATTGTTTGTGTGACTGGAGACCAGTCTCCCCTGGCGTACCACATGGTTCAGTGCTGTGTCCCTTATTATTTGTGTTGGTCAGAAATGATTTAGATGTGAATGTGGAGGAGGGGATGGGGAGAGTGTGTTAAGTAAGTTTGCGTTTAGCACAAATATTGTCCAGGTGGTTGTCAGTGAGGAGAAAGGTTTTATGTTACAGGAAGATACAGACGGAATGATCAGATGTGCAGAGCAATGGCAGATGGAATGTAACCCTGATAAATATGAGGGGATGCACCTTGGAAGAAGAAATCAGACAGGGGAGGACTCAATGAATGACAGCACACTAGGAAGCTCCGAGGGTGTCTCTCGACACATTCCTAAATATCACTAGGCAGAGTAATAGGTAAGTTTAGAAGTCACATGCGCCTGTCGACATAGCCTTTATTCATCGAGACATAGATTGTAAGAGTTATACAAAATTTTAATTCAGCCACAGATGGAATACTGTGTGGAGTTCTGGGAGTCACATTATGGAAGAATGCGATTGCAGTGGAGAGGTTGCAGAGGAGATTCACCTGGATGTTCCCCGGGATGGAGCAGATTTGCTACGGAGAGAGGCTTGATAGGATCGGGTTGTTTACCTTGGAACAGAGAAGGCTGAGGGGGACGTGGTTCAGAAGGATGGGATTCCAAGAGGCATGGACAGGGTGGATAGACAGCAACTGTTCCATTTTGTAAAAAGGGACAACAACAAGGGAGTACACTTTTAAAGTGAAGGGGTTGAGGTTTAGAGAATATATGAGGATTGTTTTTTACCCAGAGGGTGTTGGGTCAGTATTAAACTTCCTGAGAGGATAGTTGTGATGAGTAACCTCAAAAACCGTTAAAATGTACTTGAAGTATCATAGTATTTATGGCTACAGATCTCATATAAAAGAGGGACTAATATAGATCGTATTGCTTTTCTGACAGCACAGATTATATGCTTCTGTGATTGTTTGATTATGGACGGTGAAAGCAGTTAAGAAGATAAGTGGTGCGTTGACCATCATTTCAGGGGGACTCGAGTACAGGACTAAGGGCGTCTTACTGCAGCTGCACAGAGCCTTGGTGGGACCCCATCTCAAACATTGTGCAGTATTATGTGCAGTTTTAATGTCCTTACCTGATGAAGGACAAACTGACATTGAGGGGGAGTAGTGAAGGATGACCAGATCAATTTCTGGTATGACAGGCTTGTTGTGGGAGCAGAGTTTGGGGTTAGTGGACCTGTATTCCATGAGCTTTAGGAAAATGAATGAAATATATAAAACTCTGACAGGGGGAGAAAGTATGAAAGCAGGGATGATGATTTCCCAGTCAGGGGCGTCTAAAACAAAGGCACACAGTATTAGGTACAGGCAGGCCACTCTGCATTGAGATGAGAATAAATGTCTGCACTCAGAGACTGCTGAACCTGGGGAATTCTCTCCCAGATCAGTCTGTGGAAAACAAGGCACTGAATATAAATAATGATTTTTAGACAGGAAAGAGATGGGAAGAGAGCAGGAGGATGGTGTGGTGATAGAGGATTAGCGATCATTGCAGGTTGTCCTCTGATAGCTCGGCAGCTGTGTTCTTGTGTAACACCGAATTATAGAAAGTGGTGCAATATAAATAATGGGGGCTATGAGGAAAAGCGTGTATGGGGCGAACGCCCAATAATGTCAGGAAAAATCAAAACTAAAATGATAGTCAATGTAACACAAACAACAGCACAGTCTACGTAAAGTTTTAAACCATATATTGTAATTTAATAGTGTTGTAAATATACACTTTCACACTACAGTTACCGACTACAGCACTGTACCTTTTAACAAGGTCTTCACCTGAAAGCACACGAGATGACTGACCACATGACGCTGCTGCGGGTTTACAGTTAGAGTAGATTCCCGATAGTATGTAAACAGGCCCTTCGGCCCAAGAAGTCCACATCACCCTCCGAAGAGTAACTCGCACAGACCCATTCTTCGACCCTATATTCACTCGTGACTAACACACCTAGCACTATGGCCAATTTAGCATGACCAATTCACCTGACCAGCACATCTTTGTGGGAGGAAACTGGAACACCCGGAGGAAACCCACGCAGACACAGGGAGAAGGTGCAAACTGCACACAGACAGTCACCCAATGCGGAAATTGAACCCGGGTCCCTGGTGATAACCACTGAGCCACTCTGCCATCCCAAGATTTCTCCCCAAGATTCTTCCCCTGGTTTGAAATAAAGTTTCTTCTCGATGTCGACTACAATTCCCAGTTCTGGATGGAGGTTTGCTCGCTGGAAGGTTCATACATGGAGAACCTCAACCTATGCCACAAATCTTC
>NC_057720.1:89536009-89561009 GCF_004010195.1 Chiloscyllium plagiosum | reverse complement strand
GTCTCTTTTCCTCTTTTTTAGAGTGTTTTTTTCCTTTCAAAGTCCTAGAACAATATTATTAAACCATAATTACTGTTCCAAAAGTTCAAGGAAATCAACTTCAACACTGAAAATAGGTTAGCTCGCTGAGCTGGAAGGTTCATTTTCAGACGTTTCATCACCATACTAGGTAACATCTTCAGTGAGCCTCCGGATATTGAAAATATCTCAAAAAAGGAGCAGCTCTCATAGCTACAATTTTTTCTCATCCTCCATCTTGGATTACCCAGAATTGAAGCTGGGATCTTTCAAACAGATAGAGAAAACACCGCCTTCATCACATGACTTTTCCCAAACTCAAGTCCTTTTTCCAACAAGGAATGCTCATATTCATTCTGCATCCTGTATTGTGGTTAACATTCCCGAGGGTTTGAGATTGTCAAATATTTTAATTAAGAATTACCCCTTCGAATGAAATAGTGCTTTTTGATAGTTTACATGGAAGGAAATCTACTTGCATCAGTCTGATATATTTTGTTGTTCTCTCTTGAGAGAGATAATGGGTAAAATAATTAAATGGGTAAAATAATTTAACCTTGTGAAGCCATGTTTTCTAGCCTTTTGCTGCATTTTTAAGGTATAAAAATTAGCTTGAAGTTCAGAATATGCCAGTATTGGGTGTGAGACTGTCTCAATATAAATGTATAGTTTCAAAAGTTGAAGCAGATCAGTACTAAGATACAATAAATGCAGTATCTGTCAGCTTAGAGGCATGCTGCTTTGAACAAGCTTTTTTTTGGGATTCGGATGTTCCTTGTTTATACTTGTGATCACTTTTAGGTAGAACTATTTCTTTCATTTTTTACGGCTTTGTAGTGCGACAAACTACCAATATCTACTGAGCAGCAACACACGCCCAAAATGCTTGTGTCACCATCTTAATTGTGCACCGTAGCTATCAATCATGGAAACACCTTCCTGGCCTGAGGACACACAGAGTTCAGAAGTTTCCAACACTTCATTGCAAAGTTCTACTCTGATCTCTGTACGCAGCCCTCAGTTTAACTGGGAATGTGAAAAAGTGGTAAACTGACGAGTCAATTTCTAAATAATTGATTTGCATCTTTTTTGCAGCTCTTTTTGATTTCACTGAAATGAAACTTTTGTAGCCCTGGAGACAAAACAGAAATACAAAGCTGAGTTTACATGCTGTTTTGTCTTTGGTACTTAGCATGAATAATCCTCACATAGTGCAAATGAATCACCCATTTGTGACAAACAGAGGCAAAATATCATTCTTGTCCCTAACTCAGTTTGACAGCGTTCACATGTAAGAGATTACAGTCACAGTGAAATGCTAAATGGAATAGTAGTGTCTCACTGATGTTGCAATATTTCAAAGTTCAAACATTCCTTCTCATCACAGAATAAGGCTTTTGAATCTGTTTATTGAACTGGTCGTTCTGAGCAACTACAGAATGATCAAATTTGTTTGTGAACCTTTCTAATTTATTATGGCATTTATGTTGCTTGTGTCAGAAAGATTACCAATGTCAGTTTCTGCATTTGCATTTAAAGGACTGAGGGCAAATTAAATATCTGCACATAACAACGTTCAGTCTGTATCGAGTAATGACGTGGATGTGCCAGTGTTGGACTGGTGTAGACAAAGTTAAAAATCATACAACACCAGATTATAGTCCAACAGGTTTATTAGCTTTTCAGAGCTAAAGCTAGTACTTCCAACTAAGCTTGTTGGACTATAACCTGGTGTTGTGTGATTTTTAACTTTGTATAGAGTGAGGTCAGCACAGTCTCTGAACTATAGATCTGCTCTCTCATCAGGGAGAAATGACTGGTGGTGGTTTAACCAAAGGATCCCCACACCTCAAATGAGGGGCGAGGTTGAGAAGGAGAGTTCTTCATGGTAACTTTAGTTAGTTTGAGAATTGAACTCATGCTGTTGGCATCACTCTACACTACAAACCAACTATCTAGCCAACCAATCCCTGTATTGAGGTAAGGCACCATAGTAAGTTTTCTCAGCCCCAAGACTGTCTTGAGATAGAATCGCATTACTAACTGAGACATTGGGGGGATTGCAGCTTCACTGACGTTGATCCCCGAGTCTATTGTTTGGGGAACTGGTGGGAGCTCCCTGCCATTTCTGTCTGGGAGGCTCAACCAAATTGAAGGGTTATTAGAGATTTAACTGTATAGTTAGATATCCCACAAGACCCCTGGAGGATTTTAATCCTGTCCTTGAGATCTGTTAACCAAACAGTTGCTGCAGCATTGTATCATTGGCAGCATACTTGGAATCCTCAGTGTAGACAGGTGAGTGGGATAGGATGGAGGTCACAAGGAATGGTTCATGGGAGAGAGGGAGAGAAAGAGAGAGAGAGAGAGAGAGATAGAGAGAGAGAGAACAATGCCAGATGGCATTCCCTTCCCAATGATGGGCACCTCGAGAGGATGAACACATCGGCAGGAGGCAGGGATAACCCATGCAAGTCTTATTAAATCCCTGGACTACCATTAAATCCAACAGGCTCAGAGAGCATTGCCTTTAAGTGCTCATTATATTTGACATCTTGCTACTGACAGGCAGGAGTTCCACATTCAGGGTTTTATCACTTCCTATCAAATTGGCACAGTTTCCCTGATTCCAGGAACTAAAGACAGGCATTCTCCCCTGATTCTCACAGTCCATCTCAGCACCAGGCACTATCCTTTGTATTGCATTAATTTCAGACCAACGTCCCAGCTATGACAGGAATAGACGCTGAGGTTGCTCTCAGACTTTAGAGATTGCAGCTTCCAGGCTGGCATTAATCAGACTCTGCACACTACTGACACTGAAGCAGAGAGTGTTCCCTGTAAATAGCAGGAGTATTTGTGTGGACTAACGCTCAAATAATTGGCAACCATCAAAGATGGTTAACCAGATGTAATGATGAGGGATCTAGATGTTGATGTCTTTGGTCCTATTGTATGTTCTCAGGATTTTGAATGACACATTGATGGTTGACTTTGAACCAGAAGAGGTGGGGTGGGGGGAGCAAAACCATTACTATGCACCGAATAAGTAAGTGTGATTCATAGAATGATATTAATTTGAGGGTTAGCACAGGAGAAATGTGGCATTTTGGAGAATGCTAAAGTCTGCAATTACGTGAATATATGTATTGAGGAATTGTCCTTTTCTATCTTAAAGTAATTGGAGTAGGGTAGAGAATGAACCACCATCCAGCCATGTCGTCACTTACATTGCAGCCACAGTATATTCTTACCCTGTCACCTTCTGAAGTCAAGCAACATCACACAAGAGCACAGGAGAGATAAATAATCAGGACAAGTGTCGGCTAGCATACCAAAAACCTTACTCAACCCTCTTGATGAGTGATGACACTCTTGGTGATGGGAGCTAAGATTTCAATCATTTCAACTATAGACTTATGAGCGAAGCTAAAACTCATGGACTAATAGGAACACTGAGCAATTAAAAAATTGGCAGAGACACAGAAAACAAAGAGAGTGGTGAAGAGCTATTTTTTTCAGATTGGAGGTAGATTTATAGCAGAGCTGTACGCCTCCTGTCAATGGCCACACAGAGTTCATAGAATCTCTATAGTGTGTCAACAGGCCATTCAATCCACCGGTCCACACCAACCCTCTGAAGAGTATCCCACCCAGAGCTATTCCGCTACCCTATTAATCTACATTTCCCTTCATTAATGCACCGAGCCTACACATCCCTGAACACTATGGGTAATTTAGCATGGCCCACCCACCTAACCTGCACATCTTTGGACCGTGGGAGGAAACCGGAGCACCCGGAGGAAACTCAAACAGACACAGGCAGAATGTCACCCGAGGCTGGAATAGAACATGAGTCCCTGGCGCTGTGAGCCAGCAGTGCTAACCACTGAGCCAACATGCCACCACATCTGCAAACTTTACTAGTTTTACCTGACAAAGTTCTAAGCACCTCACTTTGGAACAAAGCAAGGTTTCTCCCACCCTCATGAGCTTTTATGGGATGAGTGAATTCTTTAGTCTTCCTAAGGGAACGTGTTTTTTTAAATGATCTGTCTTTAAATTTAAGATGATATAATTTGTTTTTGAAACCCCACTTGACCTACCTTATCAAATCCTTTAAACACCATTGATACCTCAATTGGTTACCACTTGCTGTTAGAACCTCTGTTCCTCTTAACTTGTACAAGTTTTATACAATTAAGTTGATTCCAGGAGAAAGGATGAAATCATGCCGTTTGAAACTGAGTGTGGATTCAGCCTGTTCTGAAGGAGAAGTTGTATATGTAACACAATTCCAGTTGCACATTAGATACCGACATCTTATTAAAACCTTGGATAAAGTTGGCTGCTCACCACAAATCGTTATGATCTACTATGCAGTCCCTGAATTAAATTCAGGATTAAAATATACCAAGGCCTAAGCCCCAGGCCCATCTCTAGCAGCACCTGGCAACACAACTCTGAGGTAGAACATTCATTAGGCTCAAACATCTAAGCTAGACCTGATATGTGGCAAATAGCATTCACGCCACACAATAATCAACAATAGTTTGCACATTCTCCTTGTGTCTGTGTGGGTTTCCTCCGGGTGCTCTGGTTTCCTCCCACAATCCAAAGATGTGCAGGTCCGGTGAATTGGCCGTGCTAAATTGCCCGTAGTGTTAGGTGCATTAGTCAGGGGTAAATATAGGGTAGGGGAATGGGTCTGGGTGGGTTACTCTTTGGAGGGTCAGTGTGGACTTGTTGGGCCTCAGGGCCTGTTTCCACACTGTAGGGATTCTAATATAAAAACACCTTTTGATATTCAGTTGCATTACCATCACTGAATCCCAGATTATCAACATTCTGGGGATAATCATTGACAAGACATTGAACTGGACCAGCCATATAAATACTGTGACTGCAAGACCAGATCAATTTTGTGGTGAGTAATTCACCACCCACTTTGTCAACATCTGTCCACAATTGACATTGCAGAAGCCCAGAGTGTGATGGAATACTCTCACCTGTCTGGATAAGTGCAGTTCCAACAAAACAAAAGAAGGTTAACACCATCAGGAACAAAATGCCCACTTGATTGTGCCCACGATCTGCCACCATCCACATACACTCACTTTACCACCAATACACAATGGCAGCAGTGCATGCCATGTGCAAGACGCTCCACAATAATTCACCCATCAACATCTTCCAAACCTGTGACCCCTATCACCTAGAAGGACAGGCCAAATGGGAGTATCATAACCTGCAACCTTTTCTCCAAGCCACATACTATCCTGGCTTGGGGCTATACACTGTTCCTTCACTGTTGCTGGGTCAAAATCTTGGAAATCCTTTCCTAACAATACTTGAGTGTACCTACACCCCAAGGTCGGCAGAGGTTCATGAAAGCACACACTACTATCTTTTCAAGGGCAGTTGAGGATGGACATAGGCTACTGGCTTAACCAGTGACACATCCCAATGATGAATACAAAGACTGAGATAAATAGTAATAAATAATAGAAACCCAGTGAATCTCTTCCTGCTGCTGCTGCTGCTGGTTTTGAATTGTTTCCAATGGATTTAATCATCCGTACCAACCATCAGAAGTGGCAGATGGGGCCTCAGTTTTACCTCAAATGTCAGCCACACAGATTGAACCCACAGTTTCATCCATGTAACAGAATGAAATCGAATGGAGAGAAATCTAGGGGAAAAGCTGGAAGTAATTGTTCATTGTGGAAGAGCATATGAAGCCGGATAACCATGGAGCCTGAAAACTGTCTTTTGACTTACAATGTAAATAAGGACTGTTAGTACACAGATAACATCGTGTCATCCTCGTTCCAATTTAATCCAAACGTAATTTTCTATGGAAACATTTTCTCTGAGATATTTGATTTACCTGTTCAGGCTTAGCAATTCAGTGGCAATTACTGTTTAACAGGAATGGGTCAAGATAAGAGTTTACCTTCTTTTGGTCTAAATATGCTGAATCATCACGTTGGCAAACACCATGTAGCATCATAGAATCACAGAATCTCTACAGCGTGGAAACAGGCCATTGGGAATGGGTCTGAGCGGGTTACTCTTTCGAGGGGCAGTGTGGACTTGTTGGGCCTCAGGGCCTGTTTCCATACTGTAGGGAATCTAATCTAAAAATACCTTTTGATATTCAGTTGCATTACCGTCACTGAATCCCAGATTATCAACACATCCCTGGACACTACGGGCAATTTAGCATGGCCAATCCCCCTAACCTGCACACATTTGGACCATGGGAGGAAACCAGAGCACCCAGAGAAAAGGCACATAGACAGAGGGAGAACATGCAAACTCCACACAGACAGTTGCCTAAGGATGGGATCAAACCCAGGTCCCTGGCACTGGGAGATAGGCACGGTGGCACAGTGGTTAGCACTGCTGCCTCACAGCACCAGAGACCCGGGTTCAATTCCCGCCTCAGGCGACTGACTGTGTGGAGTTTGCACATTCTCCCCGTGTCTGCGTGGGTTTCCTCCGGGTGCTCCGGTTTCCTCCCACAGTCCAAAGATGTGTAGGTTAGGTGAATTGGCCATGCTAAATTGCCCATAGTGTTAGGTAAGGGGTAAATGTAGGGGTGGGTTGCGCTTCGGCGGGGCGGTGTGGACTTGTTGGGCCGAAGGGCCTGTTTCCACACTGTAAGTAATCTAATCTAATCTAATCTAATAGTTGCGCTAAACACCGAGCCACCATGTCTATGAGTATCACATGATATAATCAACAATAAAACCTTATTTGCATTTAAGATGAGGAACAAGATTAGCATAAAGGACAGTGGATATGAAGAATGACGAACGGGAAGGAATAAATTATCTGAGAAAATCATGACAGAATCCATTGGTTAGTGGGAGAACCCATGAGAAAGTACCAAGAAAATGAATTGCGGGAGTACTAGATTGCAGAAAGTACAACAGACAATTGAAACATTCCCACTGGTGCACAGGTTCCTCAGATCAAAGCTTAATTAATAAATTCAACCACTAATTTCATCATTTATTAATTGCAGAAAGGAATTTATTGATTTAATGCATTCTCAGAGTTCAATGCATTCAAACATTAATTTATTTAATTAATTGTCAGCATTTTAGTTATTCATGAAGTTCAGTCAGTAAGTTATTTAATCAAGTCAGTATTTTAATGATTCATTAAAATGCCACACTCAGGCTCACAGAATTGTTGGCTCGAAATTGGTGCTGGACGTGAGAGTGTCCACTCTTTGAATTGCAATGCAACTCATCAGCTGTCCACCAAGTTATTCACTCTGAACTGTAGCCTGGAAACCCATGTAAGGTTAGAATTGCTGAGTAAGTTTCCGTTAATAACAAGATTAGCTACTCCAAGAACCTAACCTTACCTCAGAGGAAGGTAGCATCTCACAAGAGTCATGTGTTGATGATCAAAGAAAGTTTGATAAGGAAAACCTGATTTTTTTTTGGCCATGTAGGAATATTATTATAAACTTACCCAAGTATTTAGGGAAATAGCCTAATTACTAGCTCGAATTTAGGATGGATGTAACCATGGAAACATACCAAGAGTATTAAACTTTCTCTTTCGTTGCCAATCTAAAGCAAATTAGGACATATCAGATCATTATTCTGAAGGCAGGCTCCTTTCTCCCACAAGCTGCCTTACCCCAATTCCCAGAAATGCCTACAACAGTGACTTTTCTTTATAGTGTCATAGAATCATACAACAATGAAACAGACCCTTCAGTTCAGGCAGTCTATGCCGACCATGATCCCAAACCAAACTAGCCCGACCTGTCTGCTCCTGGCCCATATCCCTCCATACCTTTCCTATTCATGTACTTACCAAACATCTTTTAACTGCTATAACTGTACCTGCATCGATCAGTTAATTGGGAAGTTCATTCCACATGTGAACTGCTCTCTGTATTAAAAAATTGCCCTTCATGTCTTTTTTAAATCTTTCCCCTCTCACCTTAAAATATGCTCCTGGTCTTGAAATTCCCCATCCTGTGGAAAATACATCTACCATTAACCCTATCCATATGCACCATGATTTTATAAGCCTCTATTGAGCATCTTATGCTCCATTGAAAAAGGTCCCAACCTATCCAGTCCTCCTTTACAACTCAAATCTTCCATATCCGCCAGCATTCTGGTAAATCTATTCTCTTTGTGTTTTCTCCTAGCTGTCATTATGCTGCCATTGGTTTAATTGCCATGTTCAAAGTCACAACTTCTCCTGTTCTTTGCCTGCAGCAGACAAACAGCTCAGATTTGTTTCCATCACAATATCAAAAGTCAAGACCTTTACTCTTTCAGTTTTCTATTGTTTTTTTTCTCAGCAATGGACAAAATCCATGATTTGTGTGAACCTAGCCTTTCCATTAGTCATGGAACAAGAAGGAGAGTTCAAAGGATCATGGGTCCTAGAAGTTTTGAAACGAGACAGGGTGGCCTGAGGTCAAAGATGAGAGAAGGATCTCCTTTTAGATGACAAGCTGTTACTTGTATCTCCTTTATATGTTTAGAGATCAGCCAATTGCTCAAAACACTGTTGACATTTTCATCACATATAGACACAGTAGGTGGATACTTTAATGTGGTAAAATATGATGAGTGGACTGCTATTTGGATCAATACCAGGATGTTAACTATTTACAGTTTATGTGGATGACTTGGAAGTGGAGAACCAATGTGTGTTTCCTAAATTTGATGACAACACAAAGATAAATAGGGAAGGGATCTGTGAAGGTTCCATAAGTATCTGCGAAGAGATATGCACAGGTTACATGAATGGACAAAAATAATTGGTGAATGCAGAATAATGCTGGAACATGTGAACTTATCCACTTTGGATGGAAAGTTTTCAGGAGCAGCATGATGTTTTTCAAGTGGACAGAAATTGCAGAGCTCTGAGGTACAGAGGGTATACCAGGTAGGAATCGCAAAAGGTTGGAATGCTGATTAGGTTAGATTAGATTACGTTACAGTGTGGAAACAGGCCCTTCGGCCCAACAAGTCCACACCGACCCGCCGAAGCGCAACCCACCCATACTCATACATTTACCCCTTACCTAACACTAGGGGCAATTTTAGCATGGCCAATTCACCTACCCTGCACATTTTTTTTGGAATGTGGGAGGAAACCGGAGCACCCGGAGGAAACCCACGCAGACACGGGGAGAATGTGCAAACTCCACACAGTCAGTCACCTGAGGCAGGAATTGAACCCGGGTCTCTGGCGCTGTGAGGCAGCAGTGCTAACCACTGTGCCACCGTGCCGCCCACAAACAAGATATAACAAGTGATTAGGAAGGCTGATTAGTCAAATGATTAGTAAAGTTGTTATTTATTGTAAGTGGAATGGCATGTAAAAGTAGCGATGTAAATAATATTGGAAAGCCCACATTTGGAGTACTGCCTAGTTTTGGTCTTCTTGTTCAAAAAAGAATATAAATGCATTAGAGAAGTGCAGACAAAGTTCACTCAATCGTTGCCTGGGATGAGGGGAGTGACCTTATAAGGATAGGTTAAACAGACTGAGCGTGTATCCATTGGAGTGTAGGAAAATGTGAAGTGATCTTATTGAATTATCAAAACTGACTTTGACCGTGTGGATGCTGCAAGGAATATTTTCCCTTTAGGAAGAAAATGGAACCAGGGGACACTGTTTGAAAATAAGCGATTGCCAATTTAAGAGGGAGATGGGGAGTGTTTTACTTCTCTCAGAAGGTCACGAGTCCTTGGAGCTGTCTTCTCCAGATAACAATGGCAGAGATGTATCGATTTGTAATTAACAAATGAGTCAAAGGGGATTGAAAAAAGGCAGGCAAGCAGAGTCGAGGCCACAGTCAGATTAGCCACGATCTTATTGAATGGCAGAGCAATTTCAAAGGGGCGGAATGGCCTGTTCCTGATTCTAATTCATATGTTCATATATTTGTATATCCACAGCATATTTGATACAACTTATTGAAGTGTTAACTCTGTTTCTTTCTCTGCAGAGTTAAAAATCACACAACACCAGGTTATAGTTCAACAGGCTTGTTTGGAAGTATTAGCTTTTGGAGCGCTGCTCCTTCATCAGGTAGCTGTGGAGCAGGATCATAGGACACAGAATTTATAGCAAAAGATCACAGTGTCAGGCAACTGATATGATATATTGAACAGCAAACTTAGATTGCTGTTCGATTTATCATATGAGTTGCATGTCACTGTGATCTTTTGCTATAAATTCTATGAATTATGATCATGCTCCACAACCACTTGATGAAGGAGCAGCACTCTGAAAGCTCGTGCTTCCAAATAAACCTGTTGGTCTATAACCTGGTGCTGTGTGATTTTTAACGTTATCCTTCCCAGTCCAACACAGCACGTCCACATAATTTCTCCACCAATGCTGACTTACATGTTGGATAGTTCCAGCATTATCAATTTCATTTTTGACTGTTTCTGTGTCTCTGGTATGATGTCTACATCAGAATAACCATCAGCTTGTTTTCTCCACATGGTTCAGAGTACCGCTGTTTCTACCAATCCATTGGACACTCACCATTTACTTCTTCCGCCCTACATTTTGTAGGATTGAGCAAAAATCCCAAATGTTCAAAACACTGGACAAAACCCTGGACTTTTCCAATATCTAAAATACTAGACAAAACCCTGGACTTCTCAAAACCTAGAAAGGATAAAGGGGACAGACGGACTGGACTCTGTGGAGAATACACAAGCACAAATCACAGAAGGGAGATGGCTGTCTGGAGCAGTGGTTCAGCCTGGAATTCCAATTCACACCTCCTCTGTAAAAGATCAAGCAACCAAAACCAATAGACTCAAGATTGCAACAGTGGGCTACCCAGCAGAGAAAGGTTGAGGCCTACAGAGATATCGGACATTCAACTGCAATTGAAATCCACTCACGCGTACACATCTAACGATCGGAAAACCAATTAACTTCAGAAGGAAACACCAGAAACACAATGAATATTGCAGATTTGGCATGAAGATGCAGGGCCCACAATCAGTATAACTGCTCACCCTGATTTCACCTGAGAGAACAATCTGAGAGGTTCCCAAACGAGAGCCACCAGACGCTGGCCTGTTCTAAACACAGAGAACTGACAGCAACCGAGCCAAAGAGTAATACCCCTACAAAACAACCAACTCGATCGACGCCACAAGTCCCCAGACCCATCCTGAAGTGAAAACTGGGCCTGCAAAACCAGTAGACAATACAGGAAACCAGGCACTTGCCAGATAGATCCAATAAGAACCATACCGCATCTGCGGACTCAACTCAAACTGACAAACCTATGCGGTCTGAATTCTTCATCCAGGCTCTGGGTACGTCAAGCGGGAACAGCCAGGCGTATTTCAAAACTGCATTTTCCTCAGTACTGAACCAAAACTCCCAAGACCCGAAAGTTCCGACCTAGTTAGCTGGAAGGGGAAGGCATGTGGTGACAGTCCAGGGTAGAAGTTCTGATTAAAGACTCTGTTATTAAAATTCTTGTTTTCTGTGTATGCGTGTAGGGTAAGCTCTAATTATGTTAATCTAGTTAATAGTTTATTTAATAGTACTACTGTTCACTGTACAATTAATTGTGTCAATTTCCTTGCTTATTGCATTCACCTATTTTACTTGTATTATACTTACCTTTTGTGTGTTAAATAAATGCAGAGATTCTTTTGCCCTGAAACTCCTCTTCATTTCACATTTTCAAAATACATCCAGCCTCAAGAATGCAGGATCTAGGAGTGATTCGAATTACTTAAAAATCAAGAAACAACTGACTACAAACCAGAACCCTACAGTTTCCCATTAATCACTGCTGAAATTTCATTTTGTTAATTCAAGGTTTGCCATGTAAGACCTTGGAATAACATGATTTTCTTTCAAAAGAGCAACCTGCTGCAGTTATATACCTGCAAATTGCTTGGAAAACTGAAATAAAAGCAGAAAGTATTGGAAATTGTACTTTCAGCAGGCCAGGCTGCTTTTGTAAAGAGAAAATGCATCCAATCAATGACCTTTCACAGAATGGGAAGATGTTTGAGAATTAACCGTTTATAACCAAGTAGAGAGTGAAGAGAAAGTGAGGTGAGAGCGGGGAAAAAAGAACAAAGGTGATGTGATCCTGGTGAGGATATGCCAAGTTATATGGCGAAAGAAGTGATAACGAGACAAAGGAACAACAGATGGAGCCAGAGAATGTGCATGTGTGTGTGCGTGAGAGAGAGAGAGGGAGAGAAGATGATCCAATCGACCTGAGGGAAACAGGCCTGAAGCAAATTGGCATAGGAGCAGGAAAATCAACGTTTCGGGAAAAAGCCCTTCATCAGGAATGGAATCATTCCTGATAAAGGGCTTTTGCCCAGAACGTCGATTTTCCTGCTCCTCGGATGCTGCCTGACCAGCTGTGCTTTTCCAGCACCACTCTAATCTAGACTCTGGTTTCCAGCATCTGCAGTCCTCACTTTTGCCCTGAAGCAAATAGGCAGCCATTTTCTCAATATGCATGATCATCAAGAGTTCAAAAACTTTTTGGAGATTAATTTTCTAATCTGACTCCCTGTTGCTTCATGTTGAATTGAAAATTTTGGTAACATTTTCAAAGTCAATGGGAAGTAAATTTGTGGCAATGAAAAGCTAACTACAGGCTCATTACAAGCTCATTTTGCTCCCCTCAAGCTATACTGAAAGTGCCATTGTAAAATAGCAGCCAGGGACACGCTAACAGACTGGACTAGTCTTCAGGTTCTTTACTCACCCATCAAAGTACTCACTGACTCTGACCCTACCTGGATGCTTGTGGCATCTCTACCTTACATTAATGCATCTTACCTTTTTCTGCTTCACCCTCTCATCCTAGGATACTTGTTTCATGGTGCTGCTGCATTGTGATGCTATTTAGCACAAACACAAAGCCAAGGTGGTCAGAGTTATAAGGCATGAGGAGCCACATGTCAAGAAACACACCAGCCATCTTGACTCTTTCTGCCCTATTGTGGGCTGTTTTCTTTTCTGGGCGAGTAAGAGGCAGGAACCGAGGGAGATGGAAGTGGGTGGCACGTTCCATGCTTTCTCTGTGGATGGGAGGTGGGCTGAGTGAGTGGGTAGGCTGCACAGAAAGGCATATAGGGTTAGTAGTGTCGGGGTTTGAGCTGGTGACAACAAGTGAGGGAAGACGTTATTGGTGACGACAAGTGAGGGAAGATGTTGTTGGTAAGACTGAGAGTGTTAGAGCATGGTCCTTGGTGGGATGTGAGCACATGTCAAATGTAGAGTGAGTGTGAGGCATTGAAGAGAAGATGGTGGCACATACCTTGGCAGAGTGGAGATGATCATCAACCTCCTTCTTACACTGCTGTGCATTCCATTATCTTCTTCAGCAGCTCCTGGGTTTTCCAGCAGCCCCATGTGATGATCTAGTCCCAGCATGGAGGTCTCATCATGGTGTGAAGATTGAGTCTTTGCTTCGGAGACAGCTTCTGGGTCTTCCAACGGCCCAGCGTTGTCATGGGGTGGCAGTCTCGGCCCAGCCCTGTGTGGAGGTCTCAGCCTGGTTTTGCAGCTTACTCCGAACCCAGGATCTGTTAATTGAACTGTCATGAACTTCTACGTTTTTACCCTTCTTATTTATGACTCCTGGCATTAATTTAGGTGCCATGGTATGGCAACTTCTGAAACTTTTCACTGTGTCTTTTTTTTGCAAAAATGCACATGACAATAAATTGCTATTCTATTCTATTCCATTCCTCCAGATGGATGAGACCGCATTGATCTGGGCCCAGCAGGACTTCCTCCACCCTGCCTGCAGACAGAGTGCCAATGTCCCCCCACCCCAATCTCTTCCATGGCAAATGCTAGGAACCATACACAGCAGCATCGGACTGACATTGCCTATTGGGGGGGGGGTACAGCAGACTTTTAAACTTGGCACCAACACCTGAGATGCTGGTCATTTCTGGGATTTCCTGGCCGTGGTGAGTTGTTTCAGGAATGAAGGGATGTGAAGGATGTCATAGAGACGAGTTAATGAGGTGCGTTTGGTAAGATCAGGTGGGAGATCTCACTAGGCCTCACAGTGAAAAGCTCTCTAAAATGTACGACACATCTAACATTTAAGCAAAAGGAAAATAAGGTTCAACCCGATGTTCCAAGTTAATAATCTTTCTTCAGGCCTCCGGGGCATTGGAAATTAAGATGGTGAATTTGGCCTGTACCAGGAGAGCAAAGTGAGCATGCAATGAGTCAACAGTTAGCTTTTCACTGCCATAAATTTATTTCTCATTGACTTTGAAAACGTTAACAAAATTTTCAGTTCAACATGAAGCAACAGAGAGTGAGATTAGAGAGTGAGTCTTTTCACAAAAGCAGCCTGACCTGCTGAAAGTACTATTTTCAAAACTTTCTACTTTTATTTCAGATTTCCAAGCAATTTGCACTTACATATATGTGGCATTTTGTTTTTTATTTTAAAAAAGGCATCCAAGGTTTTATGTGCCAAACTCTGAAGTGCCCTGACGTGTATCTCTGGTTGTATTTCCAGGCTCTAACAGTCCAGAGGTGGGAGGTCTAAGGTCCTACCTTTACCTCAGTTTGAAATTTTGAACTCAAACTCACAACAATTTTTTCTTGAAGCTGTTGGGGCACGTGTTGGAGTGGGAGGGGTTGCAAATGTAACCACTTTCAATTAAACATTCCAAATTATTGCATTGCACTGGTTCCCACTTAACAAGGTCAACTGTTCCTTCTATACCCACAATAATACACGGCAGCTTATATAATTTCAGCCAAGCAAATTTGTACCAAATCTCCTTTCCTGAGGAATCAATAACTAATTTAAAATGCTTCTCATTGCTCAGCAGTGCTGGCTGATGACGTGAGCGAATAAAAGCATTAACCATGTGCATTTTTTATGCCTGAAAACATTAAACCAGCCATTCTAATCTTTATTTTGGACATTTAAGGAAAAGTGCAATGACATCTTGAGTTCCAGATGGATGCAGAGCAGACAAATCTTGCCACAGTAGGCACCTCATTGCAAATTACATCCATTGATTTCCATTATTTCTTGGCCAGACTAACTTTTGATTACTAGTAAGAAGGAACAATGCATTGAAATGAGTTTGTTCTGTTCTTGACAGTTTATGAGCTGACAGGTTAATCTGTGAGAGAAAGATGATAACTATACTTGCTCTGAACGTTAAGCATAGGGAAAAAAAAACTGCAGATGCTGTAAATCAGAAACAAAAACAGAAATCGCTGGAAGAGCTCAGCAGGTCACTTGACCTGAAACGTTAGCTCAGATTTCTCTCCACAGATGCTGCCAGACCTGCTGAGATTAACCTTAAGTTTTTTTTTGATTCTTTGAAGTGTTTTTTTTAAAGATGGTAAATATGTAAGTAATGTGATCCAGTGGAATAAGCACAGGCTGTCTGTGAGAGGGGAGGCAGACATATAGCAGTCCTATGGTTGTGCTTCATGTTTGGGGCACTGTGGCTGACATATGGTCAAGGGACTTACTTCAAAGTATGAGGCTAGCTGGTGGATAGGTTCATCACTGTGTAGAATAGCACTTTACAAAAATGACTCTACTTCAGAAGCGCTTCTTTGGTTCTCCATAATTTCTGCACTCATTTGGCATCCTGAGTTAAAAAGCGTGAGGATTGAACAAAGAGTCCAAATATAATTCACTGGAGTTCCACCTAATGTTTATAACCCCTTCTCAACCTCTGGGTGTTTCTCATTACAAACTTCACTCACTCAGTGTCATCAGTCAACGGGAATACTTGGAAGCCCTTTACTCTGGTATTGGGAGTGGCTCGGTGGCATTGCTCTTACCTCTAAGTCAGATGGCCATAGATTTAAATCCCCTGCAGGTCAGCACCAAATCCTGAGGTGAACCAAGGGAGTGCTACACTGTCAGGGGAGCTTTGTTTTTCATTGAGTTGTCAAAGTTGATGCTCCATTTACCTGCTCAGTGAATGTAAAAGATATCAAAGAATTGCGAGGAATTATGCCCAGTGTCCTAGTGACTATTATCCCTTCAGCAACATCATAAAAACAGACAAGTGTATTCCTATTTTGGGAAGTTTTTAACATGTACACTGACTGCCTTGGCTGCAACATTACTGCTGTGAGCTTCAACATGGAATTCATTGGTTGTTAATTGTTTTAGAATATCTAATGATCATGAAAGCTGCTATGTAAATGTAACATTTTTTGCCAGGGTGATGTATTGTGGTCAGTGCATTGAGTACAGCAGTTGGGAGGTCACGTTGTGGCTGTACAGGACTTTGATTAGGCCACTTTTGGAATACTGCATTCATTTCTGGTTGCCCTGCTATAGGAAGGGATGTTGTGAAACTTGAAAGGTTTCAGAAAAGATTTACATGGATGTTGCCAGGGTTTGAGCTATATGGAGAGGCTGAATAGACTGATGCTGTTTTCCCTGGAGCGTCGGAGGCTGAGGAGTGACCTTATGGAGGTTTATAAAATCATGAGGAGCATGGATAGGTCTTTTCCGTGGTGTGGGGTGTCCAAAACTAGATGGCATAGGTTTAAGGTGAGAAGGGAATAATTTAAAAGGGAAATAAAGGGGCAACCTTTTCCCACAGAGGGTGGTGTGTGCATAAAATGAGCTGCCAGAGGAAGTGGTGGAGGCTGGTACAATTACAGCATTGAAAAGTCATCCAGATGGATATTTGAATAGGAAGGATTTAGAGGGATATGGGCTAAATGAGACTAGATTAATTTAGAGATATGTGGTCAGCATGGACATTTTGGACCGAAGGGTCTGTTTCTGTGCTGGGCATCTCTATGACTCTACATGTAGTTTATGTTTATTAAGATGAGGAGGTTACTCCCCAGCTATCTGGGAGCATAGGAACAGCAAAATCTCATTTAGTCTCTCCAACTGTTCTGTCATTCCATAAAACATATCTTTAGTTCAATCAACCTTTATCCTGTGTCGTTTAATATGAAAGGTTCATTTTGGTTAAATGAGAAAGGGTTTCTCACTCTGCATCACTGCTGTTTACTCCACAATGGTAGCATTAGGTTGGTATTCAGGAAGCTAAGGGTTACAGTGTTCCCCTGTTGAGTTGCTATGAAGGGCTGAAGGTTGAAGGTTAATAACTGTATTAGCAAAATATTTACTTCGAGCATTTTGCTTCAGGCAGTGGGGTTCTGTGTCACATCATTCTGCTGCTGCATGCTATTTTGCCCAGCTTGTAATGGTTCTGTAATAGAAGCATACCCATGTGATTGTGATCATTTCAATCCAATAAGGCAGCGGGCAGAAATTTCCAGTTTATGTCCGACATCTGTGGCTAGTGTGACCTCAGGTATCATTAGCAAGAGTCACGATTCACTGCCAAGATTTCATGAGGTGCTTGAATCTTACCTGACCAGTACTTTAGCTGAAGATTGTGTCACAGTAGAAAAAAAATGTACGTGTTAAAAAAATGTGCTGTTGATATTTAGACAATCGTGACGAGATTGAAAAAAGGTCGAGTGAAACATTGCTTCACCTGGAAGGTGTGTTTGGAACCTTGGAGGAAGAGGCAAGTGGTACAATTTTTGCAATTGCATGGGAAAGTGCCATGGTGGGAGACGGCTGTGAGGAGGTTTTAAGAGTGATGGAAGAGTGGACCAGGGTGTCATGGAGAGAATAGAGCCTCTGAAAAACTGATAGTGGAGAGGAAGGGAAGGTGTTTCTGGTGGTGGCATGCTGCTGGAGGTGGTGTAACTGAAGTCTGAAGTCACCGTGGGCAGGATATTGATAGTAGACCGGATCTGTTTTCTCTATTATCATGACGTACTACAGACGGATCGGAAGTTCTCAGGGATTCTTGTCTCACCAGTTCTATTCGAGTCACACATTCTACAGCCACATCGACAAAAGTTTTGAACATCTCATTTACAACTTGGTGCTTAATACTTAGTGGAGCAGTGGTGGCAACAGGAGCTCAGCTGAAGTGAGAAACGGTTGAAGGATAGAAGGAAAGCTCCAAACCAGTACATGTTTGGCTTCTGAAGAATGGCATGTGGGTGCTACCAGCAGTAGCTTCCTCCTTAGTGATCTTCTTATTCCATCTCACACATGGTGGGGCGACACGGTGGCTCAGTGGTTAGCACTGCTGCCTCACAGCGCCAGGGACCCAAGTTCAATTCCCACCTTGGGCAACTGTCTGCGTGGCGTTTGCACATTCTCCCCGTGTCTGCGTGGGTTTCCTCCAGGTGCTCCGGTTTCCTCCCACAATCCAAAGATGTGCAGGTCAGGTGAATTGGCTGTAGTGGTAGGTGCATTAGTCAGGGGTGAATAGGGGAATGGGTCTGGGTGGGTTGCTCTTCAGAGGGTCGCTGTGGACTTGTTGGGGTGAAGGGCCTGTTTCCACACTGTAGGGAATCTAATCTAATCTAAATGCAAAACAATAACCCAAATAAGAGGCCTTCTGCTTATGTTGCCATTCAGATGTGTTTAGGGAAATTATAAGAGATCATTTTTAACAATTATAGAATCCCTACATTGTTGAAACAGGTCCTTCAGCCCAACAAGTCCACACCAACCCTCCAAAGAGTATTCCACCCAAAGCCATTCCCATACCGTATTACCCTACATTTTACCCCTGACTAATGCACTGAACCTCCACATCCCTAAATACTACGGGCAATTTAGCATGGCCAATTCACCTGACCTGCACATCTTTGGACTGTGGGAGGAAACCGTAGCACCCAGAGGAAACCCACGCAGACACGGGGGGAATGTGCAAACTCCACACAGACAGTCGCCCGAGGCGGGAATTGAACCTGGATCCCTGACACTGTGAGGCAGCAGTGTTAACCACTGAGCCACCGTGCCACCCATTTTCATCAAACATATGTGAGATTATTAGAACTATGGTATTCAGACTGTCAACTGACTGCTCTCCCTGCTGAGAATACATAGCTGGGTAGAGACAAAAGAAAACTGCAGATGCTGGAATTCAAAGTAGACAGGCAGGAGGCTGGAAGAACACAGCAAGCCAGACAACATCAGGAGGTGCAGAAGTTGACATTTTGGGTGTATTCCTTCTTCAGGATGAGAATACAGTGCACAGCTGGACACCTTACCAGAGGCATTGAAGTGGAGTTCCCCTGCAGTTATATTGTGGTAAAGCAAAGCTATCTCTCCCAACCAGGCCCTGTCAGATTTTCTAACTTGCAATAGGCGAGGAGTAGTATCATTTACCAACAACCAGCAGCACTCAGAAAGGAAGCCAGGCTTAGTTAGATCACATCAGCTCCATCCTTGTCTCAACACTCAGATTATAAACTCATCACAAACCAATTTGCGCAAAGAATAAATTCCATCCCCTTGCTGCAGCAGATGGTGAACATGGTGAGAGGTGGTAGGCGTGGACAATTAATACAGAGGGAAAACAAAGAAGGGATAGAGACAGAGGCCTGTCAGTACAGACAGATGGTATTTCCTACCTGCACAGAGACTGTAGAAACATAAATGGCAGAGGCTACCGAGGATTCCGAAGTGTCATAAAACAGTAGGATGTGTTCTGCTGCTAATGGCCGTGTTCTATTTTTGTTTGATAGCCTGCTGTATTATTGTAACATAGCGTATTGTGAAAAATACAGAAAAGAAACCATTTTCTTTGCCTATATATAGATATATACACACAAGCGAAACAAGTCAAATCTGAAATGTAAAATCCAACAGCAAAACGATGCTGAAAGAAATATGTAATTGCTGTCCATGGTTCAAGGATTCATACTAACCTTTGTTAAGTCATGATTGAATCTAAGTTGTTTCTCTTCAATTGCTTTTTCTTCTCTCCCCTGGGATGGCAGGGGTAGGACTATCTTCAAACTGAGACGACATTGTAGTGGTACCCTGGACAACACCGGCCCACGCTTGCCCACCAGGTTAAGGGCTAGCCTGAGCTAGGGTAACCTCTATCCTGGTCTCTGCACCCATTGGAGATCCCCACAAGCCTCTCCCTCACCTATCTGCACCAACCTGGTCCTAGTACGATACTGGAACTAACTCTTGTCTGAGCTCTTCAGGGGGCATTGTCTGTCACCCTGCTGGGACAAGAGCGTGTCGGCATTCTGACTGTCCGGAGGCTCTCTGAGGCAGAACATCCTCTCAGATCTGGGCTGAAAATCTGTCCCAAGCCAAAGAGTGGCCCAACAGGCATTAAAAATAATGTGGGGTGAGCTGTTGGCCTAACAGGTGTGAGATTCTCCCAGAATTTAACATCGGGGTCAGAGATCGCCAACAAAGATCCCTTGATAGGATCCTGTAACACATTGAGATCTATTCAGGTTTGTCCATGTCTAGTTGATTGAATTTGTAAATGCAATACGGTTATTATGCTCTTTTGTGTTGCTTTAATCATCGTTTTGACCATAATATCCAGGGAGTCTGAAGATAAGGGCTAATAGATTCAATCACATTAATTTGTGTCTATTTCAAATGATAACATTTGTTTGTCTCCATTCTTCATTGAGGGTAAAGTCAACACACATGGGTCCAATATCTTTGAATTAAACAAACGCATTTAACATCTTCATTCTAGCCGTGGATGGGGTCGTTAGGGCCGACTGCCTGCCCCTCTTCCGCGGTTACGTTAGAGCCCGGGTGTCCTTGGAGAAGGAGCACGCGGTGTCCACCAACACTCTGGAGTTGTTCAGGGAGAGGTGGGCGCCGCAGGGAGTGGAGTGCATCATTTCTCCCTCCAACTCTATTTTGATTTAGTCCCTACCCTCCCCCTTCACTGTTTTGATCACACAGCACTGCCCTTTGATGCGAAGGGCAGTGTTTGTCACTGGCCACCCAGGTGTTTTCCTATCTTCCTGGTGGTGGAAACTGAATAAAGATTCGTGCACTTTGTGTATTCCACTGTGTCTCATACCTGCACACACACCGCATGGGTGCTGGGGATAAAATAAACACTACCGCACTTAGGTGGTAGTGTGGGGAAATAAAAATAAATAAATAGGAAAACAATAACCTGTTTATTTATCTTCCTTGTTTAAAAAAAAAACAAAAAAAAAACAAAATTAAAATACCTCTTATCCATAAGAATGGATGGACTGACAGAATTGTGCATCATTTCTCCCTCCAATTCTATTTTGATTTAGTCCCTACCCTCCCCTTCACTGTTTTGATCACACAGCATTGCCCTTTGATGTGAAGGGCAGTGTTTGTCACTGGCCACCCGGGTGTTTTCCTATCTTCCTGGTGGTGGAAATTGAATAAAGATTCGTGCACTTTGTGTCTTTCACTGTGTCTCACACCTGCACACACACACCATGGGTGCTGGGGATAAAATAAAAAAAAGAGGAAAAAAATTTAAAAAATATATATATATATAAACAGGAGTGTCCCTACCCTCCAAAAAAAAATCTTCATTCTACTTCTCCTCTTGTGTTTAGCTGGCACGTGAGGTAGACAAAGCACACGGGCTATTGTCTATTTTCAAGAAAGAGGTCAATACCTTGAAGACAGAGGTTAAAGCTTGAGGTGTACCACTCCACACCACGCATGGCTGAGTGACAGATTCCCCATCTTTGCTAGCTGCTCAAGGCTTATTAGAAAGACTTGCAGGTTAACCTGTTTGTCTGTTACAAACTCCACCTCTGTGGTTATCAAGCCCTAAAGGGGGAATTAAAACTCTCCCAGAACTTCGGTATCAGAGGCTGGGGATATTACCCACTGTGCCTCAAGATCTTCCATTCTTGTCAAAATGTCTACTCTTTATGGTTCCAGCCATCATAGTTCAGCACTCTGTTGCTTTTGATTTCCATGTGGATAGAGACATACAGTTCAATCCCTCTTATCAGCAGAGACTTTAAAGCCAGACTTGCAACCATTTGTTTTATTAGTTAGTTGGGCAAGCAAATAAGTCTCAGAACAAGACTTTCTAAACCTTCCTTGGAATATTGCCACAAATCATTCAAACTGTTGCTGTTACAACGTGATTTTTTTTCCCTTTCCCCCCCACCCCCATCCCCACCTTGATTATGCTGCAACAAACATTTGCCACAGTGCTGAGGTATTTTCATAGAAGAGGCACTCATTAAAAAGAGAAGGTGCCTCATGTTTTATAAAAGTGTGGAGGCTTTGTTCAGTCTGCACAGAGCATCTGTCTCTGCAAACCTGTTGTCTCCTGCTGTGTGTACTTTGTTCTTCACAGAACTGAAGTGTCAGCCCATGCTGCACAACCCTGCCATGATACCATCCTGTCTGCAGAACCGTCCCTTTCATTTCCCTCTCCAACAGAAGGAAAATAAAGCCTTGTTGTTACCAGATTTGTATGGATGCTGGTTTCCAGCAATGTCAGCAATTCCCACTGCAGTAACAAACAGTACTAATAGCCATAATAATGACAATACTCAAAGCAGCAGCGGACAGCAAACTTTCACACTTAGAATCCATGCAACTTTGAGATGAAAAATTCAATTATCCCGAAAGTTGCAAATACTGAAAACCCTGCAACCAAACATACCGCCTTCTGAGATGCCTCTGAAGTTTGAGTACACCTTTGCTGTGAATGTGTTACATATTCTTCACTCTGCCTCAGGCGCAAGAAATTCTTTTTATAATTGAGTTAGTTCACACTGTTTATTTCCAGTTGCCTTCCTTTTTGTTAACAACATGAATCTGTAAATCTGGGCCAGAACAGGTTTTCCAGCTCGACCGTTACATGTGGAAATACAGGAATTCCTCAATCTTGGGTCATGGCCCCTGCATTCCCTTTTTTACAGTCAGTGACGGCTCACTTCCTCAAATCTTCTGCCCCTCAAAGCTTTGTTCTTCCCTTCTCAAGCAACTCCCACCACTCTGCTTCAACCCTCAAGAGGCCTTCGTTCACTTTATTTTGTCTAATCATGGCAACACAATCTGGTCTATCACTGGACAACCCTCTCGTGCTGTCCTTGGAGAAGATTTGGGAATATAGGAATAGGAATAAAAGTGGCTTGGAATGCAATGAATTTGGAATACTGAGGCTAGGGGGCCTAAGATATTTAGCATGTGGTGATGCAGAGCCAGGGCACTTAGTGAAGTTAGTATCAGATACTGTAGGTGGGACAGTGAGACAGATACATATCAGTGAAACGCAGCCTGTTCTATCATACAGTCATAGCGTCACACACCACAGAAACAGACCATGCCAAACATAATTCCAAACTAAACCAATCCCACCTGCCTGCTCCTGGCCCATCTCCCTCCAAACTTTTCCAATTCATGTACTTTTCCTTTAGATTAGATTCTCTACAATACGGAAACAGGTCCTTCAACCCAACAAGTCCACACCAACCCTCCAAAGAGTAACTCACCCAGACTCATTCCCCGACATTTACCCCTGACTAATGAACCTAACATTATGGACAATTTAACATGGCCAATTCACCTGAATTGCACAACTTTGGATTGTGGGAGGAAACCGGAGCAGTGGGAGGAAACCCATGCAGACATGAGGAGAATGTGCAAACTCCACACAGACAATCGCAGACAGAATTGGGAATCGAACCCAGGTCCCTAGTGCTGTGAGGCAGCAGTGCTAACCACTGAGCCACCATGCTGCCCCTACTGGTCATGTTGCGGCTATACAGGACATTGGTTAGACCACTGTTGGAATATTGCACGCAATTCTGGTCTCCTTCCTATCGGAAGGATGTTGAAAAACTTGAAAGGGTTCAGAAAAGATTTACAAGCATGTTGCCAGGGTTGGAGGATATGAGCTACAGGGAGAGGCTAAATAGGCTGGAGCGGTGGAGGCTGGGGGGTGACCTTATAGAGATTTATGAAATCATGAGGAGCATGGATAGGGTGAAAAGTCAAGGTCCTTTCCCCACAGTAGGGGAGTCCAGAACTAGAGGGCATAGGCTTAAGGTGAGAGGGGAAAGATTTAAAAGAGACCTAAAGGGCAACTATTTCTCACAGAGGGTGAATGGAATGAGCTGCCAGAGGAAGTGATGGAGGCTGGTACAATTGCAATTTTAAAAGGCATCTGGGTAGGTATATAAATAGGAAGGGTTTGGAGGGATATGGGGCGGGTGCTGGCAGGTGGGACTGGATTGGGTTGGGATATCTAGTTGGCATGGACGAGTTAGACCGAAGGGTCTGTTTCTGTGCTGTACATCTCCATGACTCTACTTATCCAAGTGTCTTTTAAAACTTTATAATTGTGCTGACATCCACTACTTCCTCAGGAAGTTCATTCCATGCGCAAAACGCCCTCCGAGTAACAAAAGTTGCCTGTCGTGTATTTATTTTTAAATCTCTCTCCCCTCACATTAAAAATGTGCCTTTAATCTTGAAATACCCAACCCTAGAAAAAAGATACTTATCATTAACCCTATTCATACCCCTCATAATCTAATAGAGCTCTACAAGGTCACCTCTCAATCTCCAATGCTCCAGTGAAAATAGTCCCAGCCTATCCAACCCAATCTCTTCACTGAGGCAATGTATGTGGCAAAAACTATCACACCGTTGTTGTGCACTCAACACAAAATCCTCAGAGTCAAAAAGTCTGTCACTGAAAAGCACAGTTGGTCAGGTAGCTTCCAAGGAGCAGGAGAGTCAATGTTTTGAGGCACAAACCCTTCCTGATGAAGATCTTATGCTCAAAACATCAACTCTCCTGCTTCTCAGATGTTGTTTGACCAGCTGTGCTTGTCCAGCACCAGACTTTTTGACTCTGATCTTCAGCATCTGCAGTCCCCATTGTCTCCGAAAAAAAAATCCTCAGGCCAACTTTGAGCTCACTGCACCACAATCTTCAATATCCCCTCACCTCCCCAATCAACCGCATCCACAATAATCCCACCTCAATACTTTTCTGATCATTGAAATATTCACAACATTGCAGGACTGGTGCGGGTACAGGCACTTGAGGTAGGAGTTTGATCACAAATACATTAGTTTATCCTTTATAAAAATGTATTTTATTTTTGTTGTGAAAGAAAC
>NC_057720.1:89522489-89535509 GCF_004010195.1 Chiloscyllium plagiosum | reverse complement strand
TAGACATATTTATATCAAAGATGGCGGTGTAAGTGGTGACTTAAACTTTTCACTGTACTCATTTGAGTACATGTGACGATAAAGCTAATTTAAATCAATTAAAAGAGAAATCAAACTGCAGCTCCTCACTGAGGAGACACATTGGTAATATCAACAGTGGATTTACAGTGATAGCACTCCTGTATCTGAGTCAAAGGATTGGTGGCTTCAAGTAGAATTTCACCCTGCCCTCCAAGTCACCAGTACCTGTACACCTAATCCAAGCTGACAATCTAGCGTTTTACTGTGAGCGTGCTGATATGTTGAAGCTACTGTTCTTCAGATGGACATTAAAGCAAAGTCTTGTCCACTATCTCAGATGGATCTGTCATATTCTAAAGGCATGACTTTGGAGCAGGACAGTGGTGTACTTCCTGGGAGCAAGCATGTCAGAGCAGCATCTTCAAAGAACACGAGGACATGGCATGATGCCACAAAAACCAGAAGGTCAGCTTTCAGCCACATTGTGATGTTACAGCCTGTGTTCTGCTGTTGATGATCAATAAGTTTGAGCACTTCAGGCTGCTTATACTTTATTTTTCGTGTTCCACAAAATAAAAACAAAGAGATTGCTAGAAACCCCAGGAGCAGTAAGAACTAGTCGGCATGGACAAGTTGGATCGAAGGGTTTGTTTCCGTGCTGTACATCTCTATGACTCAACAACACTAAGTATACTTTCTTCCAATGTGGAGGCTTTTTCATCTCAACCAGTACCAGTGCCTGAGTGCATTTGTCAAACTTCCTTGTCTAAGTCAGGGAACCCACCTGAAGCCTTGCAATGTGCAGTAGTCAGGCCAGGTAGATTGTAGGATCGCTCAGAAAGAGAGAGAACAAGAACTGTCCATTTGGAAAACATTGCATACGGCAGCTGCTTGTGTGCGGTTTTACCTTTTCACCTTCTTGCAAAATTCACTAAGCTCACTAAATAAAACAAAAACTGCGTGCAGTTTTACTGCAACTGTTCACTTGTTCTTTTACTATTGGATAATTTTGTTTGGCAGTCAAGTCCAAAGACAGTCTGGTGTAGAGTTATTATTCCATCTTTAAACAGGGAAATGAATTAGTGAAGGTAGGGGGGTGTAAAATCTACGATCAAAATTAGCTGAGAACACTCAGCTCTGAGGCGTGCTACAAATTTTGCCCGGACTTGAGAGCAAACGGAAAGCTCTCCGTGGAACACAAAGGCCTGAATTTTATTATTTTGGGGGGATTTCAACTTCAAAGAGAAAAGTGGGCTCCACTCTGCATTTTCTGGCATTGGGACTGCTCAACGATTGTACCACTGCTAACCTCCGAATTGGCCATCGTGTCTCAGTAGAGGTGGGTGCTACTGAGGTCTTTATGGGTCACCTTCAGTTAAGTAAATAAAATATCAAAACTCAGGAGGACAAGAGTTAGAGGTGAATCCTTTAAGAGAGATCATGCTGAGTCCCCTGCCAGCAGCCTCCCCTCCTCTTTGGACCACAGGATCTTCAGCTCCAATGATCTCCCTGGTTACCATGGCAAGGCCACTTCCACTAAGCTGGTGGACCCACACCTCAATTCACATGGTAGGAGGGGCTGCCCCACTGTCAGTAAAATGCTAGCAATCCTGTACAACAATCCTTAATGGACCCTGTTGGTGTGCAAATTAGCTTCTGGCCTCCTTGGAACTCTGTCACTGGGAAAATTGCTTGCAGTAGGGCTGCACCAGGGAGTCATCAGCTGTGCTTTTCCAGCACCATGCTTTTTGACTCTGATCTCCAGCATCTGCAGTCCTCATTTTCTCCTTTTTTACAAAGATCAGTGGACCTGGTAGATCCACCGGGAGAGGGTGGGTTTTGAAATTTGGACAGCTAGACCCATTTACTTTCCTCCATAGATTCCACAAAATGTGAAGGCGGAGATGTAAAATCCTTGTGTAATTTAAAAAACTAGTATTTTGTTGATATATTCTTCCACCTGCTCAACTTCTTTGCTGTTGGAAGAAATACATGATTGCATCCAGAAGTATCATGTTTCAATTGATGTAGATTTTCACAGCCAGATTATGATTAATGAAATTGCTGGAGCTTTTGAATTGGTAATCGATAAAGTTGATGGGGGGAATGCTTTTGGCGTGGTGTATATAAATGTCCATGAGCCTTTGATACAATTCCACACAATAGATTTGTCTGTAAGTGCACGCAACAAAAGAAATGGAAGCAACATAGATGTGAAAATGGATGAATGACAGGAAACAGAGAGTAATAATTAATGGCAGTTTTTCAGGTCAGAGGAGGGTTTATAATGGAGTTCCCCAGGGGTTTATGTTATGCTGTCTCTGATATATATTAACCATCTAAAATTTGGTGTACAGGAGGTAAGTCAAAATATGCAGATGATGCAGAACTTGGAAGTACTGAGAACAGTGCAGGGGAGAATTTAGATAGTCGATTCAGTGGAATGAGCAGTCAAGCAGCAGGCTAAATGTAACACTGAGGACTGTGAAGTGACTCATTTTGGTTGGAAGGACACAGAAATAAAATATGAAATAAAGGATACTGTTCTGAAAAGGTGCAACAGCAGAGAGAGCCATATGTAATTTTACATGAATCATTGAAGGCGACAGAAAAATTGAGAGAGCAGATGTTAAAGCATTTTGCATCCTTCACTTTGTTAGCAAAGGTATAGAGTACAAAAACAAGGAAGTCATGTTGGATGCAAAGAAGGCTGGGTCAGCCTCAGCTGGAGAATCAAGTCCAGGATAAGAAAGACGTAAAGGCATTAAAGAGGGTGCAGCTTCACAAGAATGGCTCCAGGAATGAGGATTTTCAGGAACAGAGATCGTCTGGAAAGGTTGGGGCTGTTTTCCCTGGAGAAGGAAAGGTTGAGAGGAGAGTTGATAGAGGTATTCCAAATCATGGAAAGTCTGGACAGAGTCAGTAGGGAAAATTATTATCATTAGTAAAGGGTTCGATAGCAAGAGAACACAGATGTAAAATTGACAAAAGAGCAAGGGGGACATGAGGAGAAACTCCCGCATTTGGTGAATACTTAAAGATTTGGAATGGATTGCTTGAGAGAATACGGGAGGCTGGTTCACTCAAGGTATTCAGCAGAGAATTGTGTTATTATCTGCAAAGGAAAAGAAAAATATAGAGGGAAAAGACAAGGAAATTGTAGTGGATAAATTGTCGAGAGGACGAATGGCCTTCCTTCCATGTTTTAATAGTTCTGTGAATGTGTGATAATGATACTGTGTCTCCATCACTTCTGTCTGACTCTGTGCTGGCTTAAGACATGCTACAACAAAATGGCAGCTTCAGTACAGCGTTGATGTTAGCGTCATAAAGGTGGTTTTGTGTGTTTCATTGTGATGTCATGGACAATAATGCACAGGGATCATGTTAGATTAGATTAGATTCCCTACAATGTGGAAATGATCTTGCATCTTGTTTTTGAAGAGTTGAATTTCATCTCCCCAACTTTGTCCAAATCAGGAATGATTCCATGTCAAAGGACAGGTGTCAAAAAAATGTATTCACTGGAGGAGGAAGTTCAGGAGGAACAGGTACCAATCCAGGAAGACAGCTCATAAGGAGGCACGCAGAAGGTCCTGTGAATTCCTGCTGGTATAGGCCAAATGCTGGCAAATGGGTCTTAATCAGTTTAGGATATTTGGTTGGTGTAGATGATTTGGACTGAAGGGTCTGTTTCCTTTCCATGACTTGATCACGATATATCCAACCAGCCGGGTAAATCAGGCCACTGTTTAGCAATAGGAAATGAATGCTTGCATATTGTTAGAAATGGGGAAAAGTGTTGTTTTTGCAGATATAGAAAAAACATACAGAAAAGGGGTACAGCAAGAGAACTATTAACCCCGCAGGTATTTAGGGAAGAGTATCTCTACTTTTCAGTGCATTATTATGGATAATAAAGTACTAACTTTAATGTAGATTTATTAAAGAAAATAATTCCTTTTACCATAATGTTTAAAACAACAGTTTAGTCTGGAGAGATGACCTCACTCAGCTCAAACTGTATAACTGTACACTAACCTAAGTTAAAATTTGCTTTCATTTGCTTATGCAATTGAAGCCCTTACTTGCAAGTTCGTAATAAATTGTTTTGTTTCCAGCTTTGGTGGTCTCGTCAAAATTTTATTGACTTTTGTTTCTAACAGATTTGGGGACTCGTTCCGGGATCTCAAGCTCCGGTCGCTCGGCACTCTTGGAGAAGCGGAGAAGGTGCACCTCGCCGATTTCAGCGTTCTCTAGTTTCCCCTTGTTGCTGAGGCGGCTTTGGGCGAGCGAGATCCGGACTGAGAGACCCTGGAAACAAGACGGGTTGAGACGCGGCGGGGTCGGTCGGGTAACTCTTATGCACAGTTCCCGGGTAAGAAAAAGGTCTTGAATAAGTATTATCCGGGCGACCGGGGTAGGCAACGGTATTTGCTGCTATCACCGCGGGGCAGGGAGCACTGACACACAGTGGGTCGGGTAACTCTTTTATACACAAAACCCGGGTAAGATATATTTGTATATCTCCGGGCAACCAGGGCAAGCAACAGTTGTTGCTGCCATTGCTGTGGACTGGCGTGCGGCGGGTTTCGTTGGGTAACGTTTGTGTACAGAAGACCCGGGTAAGATATATTTGTATATCTCCAGGCGACCGGGGCCGTGGGACAGGGCACGCTGACACAGGGTGGGTTTGGTCAGGACAACTCTTGTGTATAGTGTATACAAGACCCGGGCAACCGGGCGAACCGGGGTGAGCAGTGATAGTTGTCTGGAATAGCAACAGTGGTTGCTGCCAGGTATTGCCGCAGGACGGTGCGCATTCGACCAGGTAACTCTTGTGCACAGACCAAGGTATGAAAAGGGACCTTTAAGTATTACCTTGGTCGTCGGGGACGACCTTGGTGGTCGGGACGATCTTAGGTGGTCGGGGACGTACGAGAAGTACGGGACGTACGAGAAGTACGGGAAATTGGCAACTTTTAAAATAAAGTGTTTAATTGGCTAGATTAATCTGATGAGTAAGATGTCTACCTGATTCGATCACCCAGTCTTAGACCGGTTGTTAAGAGGGGAAATCCCCACGCGAAGGTCAGGACCCTGAAGTGGGTGTGGAAGAAGGTGACACCAGACATCAGTAAGGTTAATTAAATTACACAAAGAAACGGCCGAGTATTAAAATGGGAAATAAGACTAGTTGTTTAAGTGTCGAAGGGGACATGAGAGGGATGTCCGAGGACCACATCTCAATGGACAGTCCTTTAGGAAAAATGTTAAGAGATTGGAAGTACAATCCTCGGACGCGAGGAAAGGATAAAAAGCAAATGATAAAATGTCAATGAAAAACAGCCTTACAGTCAGGAGGAATCAGGTTATGCTTCGTGTCAGAAGGGCTTGTAGCTGAAGGGCTACTGAGGGTGCACTTCGTAACTAACTATTGGCCAGACGTCCAGAAAAATATTCAAAAGCTAGAGGAGTCGTTGCGGGAAACTCAGTGTCTGTGAGACATGGTGTCTGTGTGTGTGTGAGAGAGAAAGAGGGAACGAGAAAAGAGCTGTACAGCTAGTAGAAAGTTTAACCCTTTGTGATTCAGTCTGAATGCACATTTGTTTGTTGGTGATTGAATGTTCCCGGGAGCTAGAGATCCGGGACTGTTTTGAATCTGATTTCTATTATGGAAATTTTAACATGATTTCTTTTAAGGTTAAGGATTTTGCAAGATTATGAAATAAAATGTTCTTTTTACATGACTGCCTTACTATCAGTTTCTAACTAATCTCTTTTATCCTTACATAAAAGCGATTTATGGAGGACAGTTGAAGTTTTAACTTGAATGGACAAACCCTTTTAAGGCAGCTCTGGTTATTTCATGACCTATAGCATTGTAATTGAGCAATGACTGGTCAGGACTACTTGGGAGGACTAGTTTCGGATTTGAATCAGGGGACTGGAACCGGGTGATTGTGGCGGATTTCAGAGTTGGGAACTGTGTGCATTTTGTATTTTGAATATTAAACACTGAATAAATGAATTTATAATATATAAATATATATTTACAAGTAAGATTCCAAAATGTATAGTTAGGAACAGGCTTTAAAGAAAAGCAAGCAGAAATTGATAAATTGTGTTTGAGATTACTGGGAGCAAGAAATATTGCAATATTTCTTTAAAAAATCAAGGTCTAAACAAAACATTAGGTGATGAGGAATGGCCAGGAGGTTGTCCTAAGGCTGTTCAGTTGGTTAAATCGGCTCAGCAATCGATCTGGCAACGTAACATGAGAAGCAGAAATAGAAGGCAAAAATAATGATAAGCCATGGTTGATCAGGTAATAAAGAAAAGGACAAAACTAAAAGGAGAAGGAAACCAGAATGGTGGTGGGAGCATTTTGAAAATAAAGTGTGGAGAAAGGATCGGGGAGGAGATGTTAAGGGGTCTGGTGGACAGGAACAAGGATCGAAGTGGAAATCCCCACATGCGGGATGTTATTCCTCTGGAAAGACAGGTCACTTTAAGAGAGAGTGTCCAGATTCGAAAAAGGAAGTAAAGGCAGTGCCATTTATGAACCTTGATGAAAAATAGGGGTGTCAGGAGTTCCTGCCCCCGGGGACCCACCAGGAACCCTTGATAAATTTAAAGGTGGGACCTTACAAAGAGGACGTAGTTTTCCTCGTCGATGCGGGGGCAGCAAGGTCATCCTTAAATTTTAAGCCCAAGGGGGTGGGAACGAAAAAAACGTTAATCGGATTATGGCAACAGTTTTGTGATGAGAGGCATGAAGAATCAGTTTTGCGTTCATGACGAGATATTGCCACCAAATTGGGGATTGAATTAACTACAAAAGGTGCTAAATATTAATTATTAATTATATATATTATATAATTCAATTGTGTTAGCCTGAATCAATATTAATTGGCAGGATTCCTTCATACATTCTCAGTCACCTGTCATGTTGATTCATGGTTAATTTAAAACATGACTGCATTAATTCATTATTAATTAAAGAATGGAAGGCTACATTACTGGCCAGAGTGGGTGCAGGCACTGGTAGCAATAGCCTTATTGGTAGAGGAGAGTCGGAAACTTACTTTTAGGGGAGCCTTAGTAGTCAGCACCCCACATCAGGTACGGTCAGGAGAAGAAAGGGGCATGATTAGAAGATCTGCTCTGACGGAGTGGAAAAGAGACATCCGGTGGGTGAGGGAGTGATAACAGCCAAAAACAAATTCCCCAATGTGGACCTACGTTGGAAGGGTATGGGTGAACACGATAGAGGAAAAATGAGGTACTTTTGAGAAATGGTCATTTTGGGTATTAAAGAAGCAGCACCTAAATCTCTGAATTTTTTTTTAAAAGCCTTTGAAGTAAGACAGGCAAAGGAGGAAGCCCCGTCACCTTTTTACAGAGATCAAAAGAAGCCACTAGAAAATATTCGGGAATGAATCCCGATGATCCGGTAGCACAGGGACTTTTAAAGGTCCAATTTGTGACTAAATCATGGCTGGACATACAAAAGAAATTACAGAAATTAGAAGGCTGGAGTGAAAAACAGATAGAAGATCTGTTATATGAGGCACAGAAAGTGTGTGTGATAAAGGGAAGTGGAGAAACAAAAACAAAAAGCTAAAATAATGGTTGCAGCGGTTGAGGAAATTACGACGAGAAAGTTAGAATCAGAGAACAGAGCAGGACAAGAGAGACAGAGAGCAGATGGTAGGGGAAGGAAGCAACTGGCAGGATGTTATTACTGTGGAAAAAACAGGACATTTTAAAAGACAATGTCCAAGGTTAGGATGACAAAGATAAGCGGTATCATTGATGATTTTTGATGAAGATTAGGGGAGTCAGGGGTTCCCTCCTCCTGAGACCCACCGGGAACCCTTGATAAATTTGAAGGTGGGACCTGAAGGAGAGGAAACAGTGTTTTTAGTGGATACGGGAGCAGCACGATCATCCCTAAGCTTTACACCTAGCGGTGTTAAATTAACTAACAAAGGTCTCAAGGTTTCTGGAGTAAAAGGCACAGACTCTAGGATCTTGAAATATGAGACAATCTTAATAGAACAGGATGGCCTTGTGTTAGTCACAGACTGTTGCTTGAATCCAGCTGCATTTCTGTGGCAGAGAGAGGGGGGTGGCCCCTGGCAACCCAGAGACGTACCGTTGCATGCGAGAGCTCGGTTGTTTATCGACGGGTCCTCCCAGATGATTGAGGGTAAAAAGCACAATGAATATAGAGGGAAGCATTATCGAGGCTGAAAGACTGCCTAACGGCTGGTCAGAGTTCAATGATAAGTTTTTAAAGAACTATATTGTGGCGCTCGGCTCTTCTTAGTCTATTCTTAGGAGTAAAGGCCTGTTGGTACAGACACCACCACTCAAGTTTGCAGTACATCGAATACAACCGGGTGATTGGGACCTGATCAAGACCTGGAAAGTTACCAAACTGCACCCGAGCTGGGAGGGACCATCCCTAACCCTCCTAACTAGTGAAACAGCTATTCGGACTGCTGAGAAAGGGTGGAGTCATCTCACTCACGTTAAAGGTCCTGTGAACGCCCCAAAGGCAGAGTGGCACACTCATTCTACAGACAACCCTCTGATTGATTGTAAGAGCTGTGTGGACTCACCTCTCCCTGACAGCTAAACGGTTAAGACAGGATGGTAGGCAGGGTTCAGAGATGGGTAGATACTGGTATAGTATTGTAATGTTAGTAGTACTAACTATTCAAGGAAGTGGGAAAAATCGCTTCACTACGCTGTGCCAGAATTATGCTAAACAAGAGGGACTTGCCGACTGTTGGGTCTGTGCAGAGATCCCACACTATGGTGAATCTGGAATCCCCCCCTCAGTAATACCGCTCACTAAAAAAGAAGTATACGATGTACAATAATTTGATGTGGTTCAAATAATACAAAGTGGAGATCTGAAAGGAGCAAATATAACTTTGCGGGATGGTTCCCAAGGCCAGCCCCGAAAAATCAGGGCGCTATTGATAGTCTTAGAATTTCCCCACCGAAAGGAGCAGTGAATACCACCTGTTTCTGTAATCAGAATAATGCTGCACCTTTCCAACTAGGAAAATCATCTTGTGTCCACACCAGTCAAGCCACTGCCACGACCACTCCCCGAATATTAAATGGAACATATTGGGTATGCGGTCTGAAGGCCTATCCATTTATTCCCGGGGAAAAATATGTTTGTGTGACCAGAAAGGTTGGAGTAGCTGTTGTTACCTTGCTTATATAGTCCCTCACCTCCGAATAGAAAAACATGAGCCCAACCTGAGAAAGGAGGGGGGGATAAGACGTAAGACCCGAGAGGTCTCTGAAGGAGACCGTCTACTGTGGACACTACTCCCAAACTACGGTACTACAAGGGCAGGGGTGGAAATACAGAAACTGGCGGCCACTCTTGAAAAGTTAATTAATGATACCAGCGGCGCAATGGGGGAAACTCAATCCCAAATATCGGCCATAACCACTGAAATGATTGCCACGAGACTAACAGCTTTACAAAATCAAATGGCTTTAGACTATCTTTTGGCCGAAAAAGGGGGAACCAGTGCTCTGATTGGCAAAGAATGTTGCACCTTCATCCCAGACACCTCTTCTATAGTGGAAGATAAGGCAGAAATAGCAAAGAAAAAGATAAGCAATATAAGAGAAATTGGGGATGAACTCCAAAAAGATGAAGGATGGGGATGGGGCAACTGGGGACTGACTGGTTTGGGAAAATGGTTAGTGAATTTAGGCATTTATGTGCTACTAATAATTGTAGGTTTACTGATAGGGTTTAATGTGTTAAAATGAATAATGACTAAGCTGGTAATGTCTTTGGGAGGACAACAACCAATAATGGTCATGACAATAGCACAAGTGCAAGAAAGAGAGAGTAACAGATTACTCCTAGAGTTTAAAAAAAAGACAAACTTAGAAGGACAGAAACGACTAGATTGTGAACCTCGACACCATAGGGTGAAAAGAGGGCAGAAAATAAGATTGCAAAAACAACAAATGGTTAAGAAAAGAAATGGGGGAATTGTTCGAAATGGGGTAAAGTGTTGTTTTTGCAGATATAGAAAAAGCATACAGAAAAGGGGTACAGCAAGAGAACGATTAACCCCGCAGGTATTTAGGGAAGAGTATCTCTACTTTTCAGTGCATAATTACGGATAATTAAGTACTAACTTTAATGCAGATTTATTAAAGGAAATGATTCCTTTTACCATAATGTTTAAAACAACAGTTTAGTCTGGAGAGATGACCTCACTCAGCTCAAAGGGTATAACTGTACACTAACCTAAATTCTAATTTATGCAATTGAAGCCCTTACTTGCAAGTTCGTAATAAATTGTTTTGTTTCCAGCTTTGGTGGTCTCATCTAAATTTTATTGATTTTTGTTTCTAACAATATACATAGCACCTTCTACTACATCCTGGCCTACCAAGCGCAATGCAACAAGTGAAAAACTTTTGGAGTGCATTCACCAGTACAAGACCCAGCAGTCTGGTTATCGTGTTGCCCCGTTAGAGAGTGAGAGGATAATGATCAGTCAGCCTGATTTTAAATAACATCAGTATTTTAAAGATATATATTAATTGTGACACTGTGGTGAACCCACTGTTTTTCTACAACATCGTGACATGGTGTCTTTCCCATCTATATAGGATGACAGAATGTGCCATGGTTCGATGACTCATTCAGAAGTAGCACCTTCAAAAAGGCAGAGCTGCCTGCTGCAGCAGCGAAACGATTATTTTTTAAAGTTCCCACAGCGTGTTTGAACCCAGCCCTTTCTAAGAAGCCAGAGTGCTGTCATGGCTCCAGGGTTGACCTAGTCAAGAAGCCTATGGCTCCCATATCGAAGTTCTAGGTGTTATGCCATGCAGAGTTGGCTGTCTGAGATGAATGTAGTTAGGAATAAATATAGAAGTGTATGCTGGAAGTACTCAGTAGGTCAGGCAACACCAGTGGAGAGAAACACAGTTGGTGATTTGGGTTATAGTTCTGGTGAAAGGTCATTAGCGACCCGAGAAGTTAACTTGCATTCTCCCTTCTCACATATTGCCAGATCTGGTAAGTCTCTCCAGCACTTACTGTTTCAATATCAGATTTCCAGCATCATGCATTTGCATTGATCTATTGAAGTCAGCTGTGTCTGTGTGAGTGAATATTTTTTACGTCTGGCTCTCAAGCATACTGGTTCAGTTCCCAAGGACTTGAGCTCAAAGTCTAGGATGACACTCTTGAGGCACAAGGGAATGCTGCAGTGTCAGTGGTGCTATTTTTGAATGAGATAATAAAGTGAGGGTTCTGTATGCTTTTAGAATTAGATATCAAAGATCTTGAGGTATAATGGGAAGAAGACCAGGGGAGTGATAGCTGCTCCATATTTCTCACTAAATCAAATTATCTGATTATTATCACATTGCTGTGTAAGGAACCTTGCTGGTTGTGAAATTGATTTTATATTTCCTATGTTACAATAATGGCTACAATTCAAAAAAGTACTTCTTGAGCTGTATCGCACTTTGGAACATTTTGAAATGTGCTATACAAACGCAAGTCTTACTTTCTCATTCAAGATTAGCTTGATTTACTTCACACATTGTGAAGTTGCTCAGGCCTGTAATATGAAAACGGTGCCAATCTTGGACACACAGCAGGCAACCAAGCTAAAGAAAGAATGCAGTTACCATGGCTCCCACACCAAAAGGACTTTTGTTAACATGCATAATTGAGTGTCTGAAATAATTAAAGTGAAGTATCCCAGGGTCTTTCAAATATTAGTGTTAATCAGTTTAGAGGCTACTGATATGTGAAGTTAGTTAGGCCAGGAGCAAATGCAAACAATTGTAATAATTTTCTGGTGCGAGGAGTGATTGAAAATTGATCTCATGAAAACTCTTTTTTTTGTTTGTCCTTACGTTTCATGTAAAGTAGAAGCACTTGCTGCTTTGCAATTAACCTTGTTTCATTGGAATGCTTTCACTACTCAAAGGAGAGGACAAATTATGCCACATATCCAATATGACACCAGCATTTGTCGCCAACATCAGGACACTCTCAATCACGAGTTACTTTTGTCAAGAGAGAGATAAACACAATGAGGTCACTCTGAAGTGATTTACTTGAAAATAAATGAACAGTTCAAAGACCTTGTCTTCAGCCTTATTGCTTTGACTATCAGATAAACAGAGAAATCACGCTATGGATGAAAAACAATGGCATTTTCATTGGTGTATATAGCTATATGGTCTACATAGCTATATAGTTGGTGAGCTGTAACCAAAGGTCACAATTAGCTTTTGATATTTTGTCTTTCAAAAACAGCTCAGAATTTGAAGAATGCTTTCCATTTTTCAATCATCCCAGTGCCTATAAAAAAATCATGCAGTGTGTCTCAATGTGTATCGCTTGGTGGCTCTGACCTCTATAATTATGAAGAGCTTCGAGAGGTTAGTCACGCACACATCAATTCCAGCCATTCAAATTACCTTGCTCCCTTGCAGTTTGTCTACTGATGCAACAGATGCACAGTAGACACCATCTTCCTGGCCCTACACTCATCCCTGGAACAAATGGATAACATGGGTATCTACGTCAGGCTCCTACTTATTGACTTTAGTTCCGCATTCAACACCATAATTCCAAACAAACTTATCTCTAAATTCCGAGACCCAAGTCTTGGCTTCCCCCCTAACTGAGCGCTTTAGGGAACATCTCCGAGACACCTGCACCAATCAACCACACCGCCCCGTGGCCCAACATTTCAACTCCCCCTCCCACTCTGCCAAGGACATGGAGGTCCTGGGCCTCCTTCACCGCCGTTCCATCACCACCAGACACCTGGAGGAAGAACGCCTCATCTTCTGCCTCGGAACACTTCAACCCCAGGGCATCAATGTGGACTTCAAAAGCTTCCTCATTCCCCCTTCCCCCATCTCATCCTAGTTTCAAACTTCCAGCTCCGCACTGTCCCCTTGACTTGTCCG
>NC_057720.1:89481371-89520353 GCF_004010195.1 Chiloscyllium plagiosum | reverse complement strand
TTTTTTCACGCAGAGGGTGGTACATGTATGGAATGAGCTGCCAGAGGATGTGGTGGAGGCTGGTACAATTGCAACATTTAAGAGGCATTTGGATGGGTATATGAATAGGAAGGGTTTGGAGGGATATGAGCTGGGTGTTGGCAAGTGGGACTAGATTGGGTTGGGATAACTGGTCGGCATGGACGCTTTGGACAAAAGGGTCTGTTTCCATGCTGTACATCTCTATGACTCTATGACTCTAAGAGATGATAACGCCTCCTCCACCATAATCCTCAACATTGGTGCCCTGCAAGCCTATGCAATCAGCCCCGTACTACACTCCTTATACACTCACAACTGTGTGGCCTATTTCCAACTCAACACCATTTACAAGTTTGCTGACAACATCACTATTGGAGTTTGGATCTCAAACAATGATGAGACAGAGTACAGGAAAGAGATTGAGTGCTTAGCAGCTTGGTGTAAAGACAACAATCTCTCCATCAGCATCAACAAAGCGAAGGAGCTGGTCATTACTTCAGAAAGTGGAGTGGAGGGCATGCTGCTGTCTGCATCAACAGTGCTAAAGTGGAGATGGTCAAGAAGATCAGGTTCCTGGGAGTGATGATCACCAAGAATCTGTCCTGGTTCACCCACATTGATGCGATGGTCAAGAAAGCACAACGTCTCTACTTCCTCAGGATGCTAAGGAAATTCAGCATGACCACTAGGATTCTTACCATCTTTTATAGATGCACCATGGAACCCATCCTCCTGGATGCAGCACAGCTTGGTATGGCAACTGCTCTGCCCAAGACCGTACAAAACTACAGAGACAGAGCCCAGTCCATCACGCAAAGCAGCCTTCCATCCCTGACTCCAACTATACTTCCCGTTGTCTTGGAAAAACAGCCAACATAATCAAAGACCCTTCCCGTCCTGGTTACACTCTCTTCCACCCTCTTCCTTTGGACAGAAGGTATAAAGGTTTGCATACACGTACAAAAAGATTCAAAAATAGCTTATACCCTGCTGATACAGACTTTTGAATGACCCTCTCAAATGTTAACCCTGATCTCTCTCTCTCTCTCTGCAGCTGTAATACTGTATTCTGTGCTCAGTTCTGCTTTCCTGGTGGTACTTTGTATGGTACGATCTGCCTGTATAGCACACACATAAAAAAAAGACTTCACTGTATCTTGGCACAAGCGACAACAATAAACCAATTAATCAATCATTTTTTCAAGTTAATCAACGCTGATCTTTAGCTATTTGTGATCTAATTAAACATCATCTTCCATGGCAGCGACTGAGCATGAAGGCACTTTATTACACAAATTACTTCCTGACAACAAAGTCATCAGACGAGATCAAACTCCAGAATAGAAGCTTCACACTGCGCTGTGGTGAATGCTGGTTAGCTACATTCATCAAAGGGTTGCTGAAGATAAAAAAAAGCCAACGCTATTGTATTCCTATTGGTGACAACAATGGTATAGATTAGTTAAAGATGCTTTAGGATCTACCAGTTTGGCAGCATTGCAAGAGGCCATTCATTTTGTTCTCCTATGCTAGCCCTTTGAAAGAGTTGGCCACTAATTTTGGCTCTCTCGAGAATGTATTTTTTTCTGAAAAGGGCTTCTCCATGATCAGCTACATCATAAGCTGCCATGGATTCTACTTCCACAATTGTTTCTGAAACCATATTCCATATGCTAATAATCTGCTGCAGCCATACAATCTTCTAATCGTTCTAATTGCCTATCTTAAGGGAATCTAGAGGGACAGGATGTTCATGTATTTGGAAAAGCAAGGACAGATTGGGGATAGTCAACATGGCTTTGTGCTTGGGAAATCATGTCTCACAACTCGATTGAGTTTTTTGAAGAAATAACAAAGAGGATTGATGAGGGCAGAGCAGTAGATGTGATCTATATGGACTTCAGTAAGGCGTTCGACAAGGTTCCCCATGGGAGACTGGTTAGCAGGTTAGATCTCACGGAATATAGGGAGAACTAGCCATTTGGATACAGAACTGGTTCAAAGATAGAAGACAGAGGGTGGTGGTGGAGAGTTGTTTTTCAGAATAGAGGCCTGTGACCAGTGGAGTGCCACAAGGATTGGTGATGGGTCTACTACTTTTCATCATTTATATAAATTACTTGGATGTGAGCATAAAAGGTATAGTTAGTAAATTTGCAGATGACACCAAAATTGGAGGTGAGGTGGATAGTGAAGAAGGTTACCTCAGATTACAACAGGATCTTGATCAGGAGAGAAGGTCAATGTGTGTCCTCTTGACATCAAGGCCATCTGGCTGCATCTTTGATGCTTTACTCAAGTCAGTCATAGCCAAGTTCCCAATTGGCTATCATTGTCACTTTCAAATGCCCTGTTAACAGACCAATCTGCCACATTAATCTACTGGTTACAATCCATTCAAACTCACTAAACAAACTAGCTATCAGAGAACTAGACAATGAAACCAGAATGGGTTCTTGTCAAGTTCAACTCGTCGATTGCTTCAACAGAGCGTCATCATGGACTCCAGGCAGCATCTCAGGTGCGCTCCATGAGCACCAGTGACACACATCCATCTGCAAGGACATTGGCACCAACATCTGTAAGAACCCTCAGGGGTGCATCTCTGATCCACTTTAAGAACAGCTCTGCACTTCAACGCTGTACCTCAGGCTGCACCATTAACTATCACTGTCATGCTGCTAAAAGGGCACTGCATGCTCAAGGACACACACCCAGCTCATGGACTGGACCAGGCTGCACCTCTGGGCTCTTTGCTCATTGTCATAGCACTCACTCACTTCCAGCCTATCTGCATGCTTGCACTGCCTTGCTCTATTATGTGTTCTGCCCCTTCAGCTGGAGATTTCAGGCTCATATTACAGATGTCCTGCCATGTAGCTTTGCACAAACACAAGGGCAGGAGGCTTGTCATAGTTTTCAGCAGTCCTCACTCAAGTCAAGAGGGACAGCCTTCACTTAAGTCAAGAGCAGTGTTCAATAACAATCCAGAGCCTGCTCAAGGCAGCTGGAATCAGGATCCTCTCCTCTTTAGGGGTGAGCTGCTGAATATGGATAGCACATCAATTCTCTTGTGTCTTTTCTGCCCTGTTGGGGGCAGTTTTCTTCCTGGAATGAGAGAAAGGCAGGTACAGGAAGATTAAAACAGGCAACACGGCTATTACCCTTGATGCCGGTGGGGAGGTGTTCCGGATAAGTGGTTGGGCAACTCAGAGGACACGCAAGGTTGGTGGTATTGTGATGAGTTGAGTGAGGGCAATTGCAAACGCAGTGAGAGTGGTGGAGCATGAGACTTGGTTGGAGATGGTACAAGGGCAGAAATCGAGTTTCGCAAGAGGTCTTGGAGAGGAAATGATGACGTTGACCCTGGCAGAGTAAAAAAGGCCGCTGACCTCCTTCCAACTGTGCTGGGCATTCCTCGAAGTGGCTGAGACTGCTTTAATCCAGGCGGTAATCTCAGACCAGGCTGGCATGGTCAGGTGTCATGGCCATCACTCCTAGTCCTGGTGGAAGAGAAAGTCACGCCTGTACCATGCCCCATCCAGCAGCAACTCCAGGACCTGCCCCACAGAGCTGTGCACCCATGACCCCTGTCTGCCACATCGGGGGGAAAATGTCAGGAACATGCAGACCACCTTCAGACTGATATTACTTGTCTGGATGCACAATAAGCCTTCAAAGATGGCACCAGGGTGCTGGTCAGTTCCAGAATATCCAGTGAGTGATAAGATGCTCCAGGAATTGTGTGTGGTGAGACTGGGTGCCAATTGGATATGATACCTCCCCTAGGGGCTGGAGCAGCGACAAATATGGCAGGTTGGGTCAGACTCCAGAAGAAAGTAGCAAATATCACACCAAACCCGATTCGGCTTGTACTGAGTGAAAGAAAATGTAAGATTCAGCCCAGTGTTCTAACATCAGACTGAGCAATGATATAGGTTTATCATTATTTCTTCACCCTCATCCTCTATACCTCCAGTAACAAAATGGAGAATCTTGTTTTAATTATAAGAGGTGCAAAGGGAGGGAGCATTTTGGCAAAATCTCTGAAGGTGGTAGGACAGGTTAACAAAGTAATTAATGAAGCAATTGGGAACTTCGATTACAGCAGATATCCTACAGTGTGGAAACAGGCCCTTTGGCCCAACAAGTCCACACTGACCCTCTGAAGAGCAACCCACCCAGATCCATTTCCCTCTTACTAATGCACCTGACACTATGGGCAATTTAGCATGAGCCAATTCACCTAACCTGCACATTTTTGGACTGTGGGAGGAAACCAGAGCACCCGGAGGAAACCCACGCAGACACAGGGAGAATGTGCAAACTCCACACAGACAGTCACCTGAGGCTGGAATTGAACCTGGGGCCCTGGTGCTTTGAGGCAGCAGTGCTAACCACTGAGCCACCATGCCACCCTATGCCATTGTGAATAGAGGCCAGATGTTTAAAAGCCAACTCACATTGTAAACCCACATAATGGATTCACCTGGCCCCAGCTTGAATATTACATCTAACTTGCATGACTGCACTTTAGCAGAAATAAGTAGATATTGGAGAATTTTATGACAGATGAGGAATTTCAGTTTTCTAGAAAGGCTGGAAGGGTGGGACTGTTCTGCTTAGATGTGAGAAGAATCGATACAGGTCTTTAAAATCTTAGAGGATGTTGAGAAATTAAAGACAATCTTCCTAATGAGTAAACAATGACTAGCCAGAGGGGGGCAGACTTAAGGCAGTTGGGTAAAAGAATCAGAACTAATATGAGGAAATACAATTACTCACAACAAGGATTTGGAATACACTGTCTGATGTTAGTTTGGGACATGGGGAAATGATGATAGGAAGATGTTCACCGCTAGCTTTCTAATGGGAATTGGTTCGATAAAGTCATAGTTATCTACAGCACAGAAAAAGCCCCATGCACCAGTCGAAAACAACTGTTTAATCATTCTTATCAAGTTTTCCAGCACTTGGCCCATCATCTTGTATGCCTTGGCATTGGAAGTCCTCATCTAATTACTTCTTAAATGTCATGAGGGTTTTTGCCTCTTCCACCTTTACAGGCAGTGAGTTCCAGATTCCCACCACCCTCTGGGTGAAGAAGTTGTTCCTCACATCCCCTCTAAATATCCTGACCTTTACCTTAAATCTATCCCCCTCCCCGCATCCTCCCTACCCTCGCCCCCGAGCAAGGGGAAAACTTTCTCCCTGTCTACCTCATGAATTTAAACATCTCAGCCATGTCCCATCTGAGTATCCTCTGCTCCAAGGAAAGTAACTTCAGTCTGCCTGATATAACACATAAAACCACACATCCTGGAGATTTGAAACCAAAAGAAAAATTGCTGGAGACACTCAGCAGGTCTGGAAGCATTTGCTGAGACCTGCTGAATTTCTCTGGCACTTCTGTTTTTGTCTCAGTCTATCCAATGTCTTTTCATAAATAAAACTCTCCAGCCCAGGCAACGTCCCTGTAAATCCCCTGCCAAGTGAAATCGCATTCCACCTATGACATGGATCCAGATCTGCATGCAATATTCTAGCTAAGGTCTAACTAACTTTTTGTACAGCTGCATCCATAACCTATTTGCTCTTAAACTCTATGCCTCAGCTAATAAAAGCAACTATCCCATATGTCTTCCTAACTTGTCCAATTACCTTAAGGGACCACCAGACACCAAGGTCTCTCTGATCCTCAGTGCTTCCCAGGACCTTACCATTCATCAAGTATTCTCTTGCCTTACTTATCCTGCCCAAGTGCATCACCTCACTCTTATCTGGGTTGAATTCCATTTAGCACTGATCAACCCGTCTGACCAAGTCCATCGATATCCTCCTGTAATCTGACCCTATTCTCCTAATGCCCTACTCTAGCTCAAACGACCCCAAAACTTGAAGGGAAGAAAAATGCCAGGAAAATGGGCAGGAGTGAGGGAGAGGAAGAAATGGATTGCCCTTCCATAGATCCATCACAGACGTAATGGGCCAAATAGCCTCACTTTGTTTTGTGGTATCCTACAATTCCGTGGTAGAATTAGATTTTAAAGTGAAGTTCAGCGTCAAACGTTTAAGGATCTGCAATGTTCACCTATCTGCTTTTCCGCCCTGCCTTTTAAAATGCTCCTGATGTTGGCCGTATCTCCTTTTTTTCCCTTGAAAAATCAGTTCAATGCCAAGCTGAAATGTCGATGCATAGAAAACTGTTACAGCGGTTTCGGAACATTAGCTAAAGAAATTGTACGTTATGGGTAGCGTTGTTTAGTTGCTTTGTAAAATGTCTTGTGGCTCTTGACTAGAATTATGTAGCCCTCAACAGTGTATATTGGATGGAAGCTGTTATCTTGGTTCAAGCCCCTTAGCAAAACGAAGGTCAAATAGATCTCCACTACTGAAAAAAGGCCCTTCAGCCCATCGGGCCGGTGCTGGTCCGTGCTGGCCACCTAATTAATCTAATTCTATTTTCCAGCACTTGGCCCATAGCCTCTGCAGAAACAAGGTGCTCCTTGCTCACACTGCCTCAGGGCAGGTTTCTGCTCATTTCTCCATCTCCTTATCTTGTACTTTCCATTTCTTAAAGTCTCCCATTTTTAACTTGCGTGAGCAGTACGACAAGAATAAAGAATACATGAGGTGATTTCCTACCTCCTTCCTTACATGTGCTGAAAGGAAACCCAAGTCCATTCCCGAAGGATTCTCTGCCTTTTAGCTCATGGTTCCAGCTCTTCTACTGAAAATTCTCTGGCTTTGCCATTGCCTATGGCTCATAATACTGTGCATTAAATCCTGTAATGGCCATATACTCAGATCTCAAATAATTCTGTTATCCTTGTCATGCCCATGTCATATTGTATTATAGTGGTATCCAAAAATGAAATACAGCATATTCCTATTATCCACAATACCCAATCACTGTCCAAGATAGACAAAATAATGAACTTGTGTATAAATTAGGAGCTGGTTTTTGGAATATCTGTTGCAAGGGCACTGGTGTCTCTTTGTTTGATCTCATTCAGCAGTTGGAGATCAGTTTCCAAAAGTATTTATTTTCTCCTTAAATTTACCTTGGATCTTCTCTCCCCAGAGATGGACTGGCTGGTTAATGTTGAGATTAGATAGGGTTAGATAGGGCTAACATGGTGCTTGAGACAACATTAGAAAAACTTCATGGTTCAACTAATATTATCTTCTTCCTCACTGCTATACATTTGACTTTGGCAAAATGTACATCATGAATTTAGTCATAATCCAAGAAGTCATGCTTGAAAGAGTACAGTAACATTGTGAAATTCAGAGCTGACAAGTTATGGAACCCCTGTTGTTAGGTGGTTGAGTTTTGAACTTGGTGTCAACAGAACAGTGAAACCATTGAACATTGAAAACCTTTGCTTTCTGACTTGAATCAGCCTCTGCATCTGGCTTCAAACTGCAGAATATTTTCCTGAAATCCATTGCAATGATTCACTTAGATTAGATTAGATTACTTACAGTGTGGAAACAGGCCCTTCGGCCCAACAAGTCCACAGCGACACGCCGAAGCGCAACCCACCCATACCCCTACATTTACCCCTTACCTAATTCTACGGGCAATTTAGCATGGCCAGTTCACCTGACCTGCACATCTTTGGACTGTGGGAGGAAACCGGAGCACCCAGAGGAAACCCACGCAGACACGGGGAGAACGTGCAAACTCCACACAGTCAGTCACCTGAGGAGGGAATTGAACCCGGGTCTCAGGCGCTGTGAGGCAGCAGTGCTAACCACTGTGCCACCGGCTTGATGGACTCCAAAGCTCCATTCCACCTAATTTATTGGATGAATCATAATGGTCAGAAGAGATGAATCCCTTATTGATTACTCCCATAAGCATCCTGCTAAAAAAAAATCAAATGGGTTTATAAAAGGAGATTTCTTGTTCAGAACCATATTCGGAAGATTATTTATTCAGAGCTCCCCAACCAGACCAGGCAGGACTCCAAATGTTCAACCAAACAATTTACAGTTAGAATGAGAGGTGATCTTGTAGACCCTCAGATAGCACAGGCATTCTTTCAGAAAGTAACCATTTATCTTCCCATTAAAGCATAAAGTCTTTCTACAGAGTGATCTTTGTGACCTGGAAGGAAATGATGAAGCTCAGTTGACAGATAGAATCAACTTATGATTCACAAATATTCTCGCGTTATCATTCTCTTGCAGGCTTTAGGACTTCAATCCTGATGCATATTGTTTATAGGTCATATGCATTGTTCCACATTAAAGCTAGGATTTAAAGGAATGCATGAGCGTTTCAATTAAGAACATTTTCACGTCCAAGCCTGGATGAGTTTGTAATGTTGAAAAGAGCCAATAGGAACCAATCTGGTGCAGTGAAAAGTGCTCCTTCTGTAACCAGCACCCTGCAGAATTAAACAAGATAGAAGGCACTGAAGGAATGGGGGTGATTACCTGCTCCATTGACCCTCAAAAGGAAAGTCAGCTGGAAGCAGTCAACCTGCTCATTGGAAGCTTAGCCTGTAGTCATAACACCAATGGGTGAAGCTGATTGGCTAATTCCTGGACTTTTGCCCCTTGCCCAGGAGGACATCCTGGCCTTGGGTTCAACGGCAATGAGGAAAAGAGGATTAATGAAAGTTTTAAAACAATCTTTTGGAGTTAACGGGCAAGCATGGAAGAAATTAGTTTTCATAAAGTCATCTTACTGCATTCAGTGCTCCCTGATTACTCTCAGCAATGATAGCATTTCAGTTCAAAGCATAACTTTGGTGCAACCTGAGTGGACCCTTGCTACCAATCGATGGTGTACTGAATGAACTCAGTTCATTTCCACAAAGACCACGTGCACACAAATAAATAAAACATGCACACAGAGTGATGAAAGGAAATAATAGAGTGGCAAAGGTCTGAACGCAACACATTCAGTAATAACAATAATAACAGGTGGGTGAGATTCAATCAGCTAAAGGGTTGTGTAGGGCAGTCTCATATTTGAGAGGGACATCTTTTTTTAATTTACAGCTGGTCTTCATTTTATGCTTGTAGGTTATTGCAGAGATTGTATGCTATTTACTCAAGCTGTTGACCTCCGTTGGCATTCAGGAAAACCACAAGCTTAAAAACTCCTACCTGATGCTTCTATGCGTTATTGTGTGACTACCCAGCATCAACAGATGTTGACACCAGTGTGTCTGACAAACAAGTTGTGGAAATGCACCAGAGATCCTTCAAAACTTCCAAACTTTCAAGGTTACCTAACCAACGCATCTTCCAAACCTGTGATCTCGACTAGCTCAAAGGACAAGGGCAGCAGATACATGGGAACACCAGAATATGCAAGTTTCCCTCCAAGTCACATACTATCCTCATGATGCACTGCAGAAATTCACCAAAGATCCTCAGACAGAACCTTCCAAACCCAAGACTGCTTCCATCTGAGGGGTGACCTTATAGAGGATTATAAAATCGTGAGGGGCATGGATAGGGCAAATAGACAAGATCTTTTCCCTGAGGTGGGAAAGTCCAGGGCATAGGTTTAGGGTGAGAGGGGCAAGAAAGGTTTTAGGTGCAATGTTTTCACACAGAGGGTAGTGTGTGGATGGAATGAACTATCAGGCGACATGCTGGAGGCTGGTACAATTGTGACATTTAAAAAGCATCTGGAGGGGTACATGAATGGGAAGGGTTTAGAGGGATATGGGCCAAGTGCTGGCAAATGGGTCTAGATTAATTTAGGATATCTGGCCTGCATGGGCGAGTTGAATTGATGGGTCTGTTTCCGTGCTATACATCTCTATGACTCCATGACTCCACAACAGGGGCAGCAGAGAAATGGGAACACTACCAACTTCAATTTCCCCTCTAAGCCATCCTGACTTGGAAATATATCACCGTTCCTTCATTGTCACTGGGTCAAGATCCTGGAATTCCCTCCCAAATATCATTGTGGGTCAACCCACAGCAGGTGGACTGCAGCGGTTCAAGGAGGCAAATCACCTTCACCTTCCCAAGGGCAACTAGGGACTAAATAACTAGGCAATGAATGCTGGCCAGCCTACATCCCACAAAAATGAATTAAAAATTTTAAAAGACTTGGAACTATATCAGCATTCCTTCATTAACACAGCTTCAAAGTCTTGGAACTGCCTTCCGAACAGCACCATAGGTGCTAGACTGAGAGCAGCAGTTCAAGAAGGAGACTCACTCAAGAGCAATTAAGGCAACAAATACCTCACCAACAATGTTCATATCCTAGTATTGAATTGTTACAAGTGTTAGTTTCTGAATGTAAAGTGTATTAACATGCCTTCGAGAAATCTTGCAGCAGTAAAATTTATATTCTTTACAACAAAGCCATTAGCACTACAAATGCAATATTACTTACATCTGTTGAATAACTGCACAACACTCTGAAAAACCCATACGCATTTTTGTTCACACAATACCTCATTTAAAGGTATTTTCACAACCCTGGAAACATGCCATGGAGTATCCACTCCACACAGACATTATTCAACAATAATTCCAATAATCTATCCAATGTTCAATTATTCATTTTTGTCCCTTGCTTTAGTTCCTGTCATGTGGTGGGTTTGCCTGGCCTCGTGCTCCTATATGATGTCCTCCACTAGCTACAGCACGGCTGGTGCAAGGCCACTGGCCTTCAATGGGGTTAACTGCAGAGAGAACTGGAGACTCTGGGCCTTGAGGTTACAGACGAGGCACCACCCCCTCACCGTGGGCAGTGTGAGAGGATGGCAGGTTCCTTCCTCTTGCGGCCACTGCAAAAGCCAAGGGTTGCGAAGTTGTGGCGGGGGGGGGGGGGGTTGAGGAGAGACAAGGCCCCTCAGGAATCTCCGTACTCTGCCGGAGCATGGCTTGCTGAGCCGCAGTGAGACACTACAAGCCTCTTTGGATGCAGGTGTCCACAAACACGCTGCCAGCTGTCTGATCTTGCATAGCAACAAGCTGACATTTCATGCCATCTGCTTCCACAGTCTTTGGACCGTGCTGCAACTATACCTCAGCTATTCAGAACATCTTGGAGGATGTAGAGATGGTGATAGTGATGATTGTTGCCAGGATTGGAGGTTTTGAGCTTTGGGGAGAGTAGGCTGGTGCTGTTTTCCCTGGAATGTCGGGCGCTGAGGGGTGACCTTAAAGAGATTTATAAAATCAAGCTAGGCGTGGATATGGTGAATAGCCAAGGTCTTTTGCCCAGGGTAGGCGTGTCCAAAGCTAGAGGGCAAAGGTTTAAGGTGAGAGGGGAAAGATTTAAAAGGGACCTAAGGGAAAAAATTTTCACACAGAGGGTGGTGGGTGTATAGAATGAGCTGCCAGACAAAATGGTGGAGGTGGGTACAAGTATAAGCTCATTAGCAGCCAAGGGGATAAATCAGAATTAAACAAGCTTGAAAAGACGTTGATTGCCAGACACCCACGGCAGATTCAATCCCTTAGAGGGAAAGACCCAAGAAACTAATTTGGGAATCTGAATTCAGACTTCTGACAGTCCTTTATCAACTTTAGACTATTTACTCAATGGGGAAAAAAAACACAAGCAAGTTAAGAAACCTCTTTACAAACAGCTTTCATGCTGATCCTTTGGAAGATCAGAAATCAAACCTTCACCGGAATTCAAAGTTTGCTAGTCTTAATATTGAAGTTAGCAATTCATTTTTATGTACGAAGTCATGAATATAGAGGGATGTGGAGATAGAGCTGGAGAATGGGATGAGCTAGCTATCACTTCCAAGAGCTCATACAGACATAATGACCAAATAACCTCCTTCTGCGCTGTAAACCTCTATGATTCTATGATTATTTTGATAATTTGAGTGTATAGAGCAAGTATTACTCAGTAACAACAGTTTATCAGTTTTAATTGTTAAACAAATAATATTATAGGAAAGGAAAAAGGTTCAAGTCTGATCACATTACATAACTTTCAGTCAGACAAGACCTTTGACCCTGAAAGGTTGGAGCAAATGGCCTCATGGCAGCCATCTTTAAACAATTAAACAAATACCGTAATAGAATTTTATTGTTTGTCACATTTTGAGAATGTTTCTACCGCAGATCTTTCAGAGATTCTTCAGCCATCTTTGGAAAACGAATATCTTCATTCATCTCCATATTGGTAAAGGAAACCTGATCTTTACATTCAAAAGAAACAACATTTGGAAAAGCAGGTACTTTCACAATTTTCAGTTTGGTATAACAACAGTCTCACCAATTTCAAAACAACTTCAATCAACCAAGAATAGGGTGGCATGGTGGCTCAGTGGTTAGCACTGCTGCCACACAGTGCCAGGGACCCCAGCTCGATTCCAGCTTCAGGCGACTGTGTGGAGTTTGCACATTCTCCCCGTGTCTGTGTGAGTTTCCTCCAGTGCTCCATTTTCCTCCCACCATCCAATAATATGCAGGATAGGTGGATTGGCCATGCTAGATTGCCTATAGTGTCCAGAGATGTGTAGGCTAGATGGATTAGCCATGGGACAGGTAGGGTTACAGGGATAGTGCGGGGAGGTGGGTCTGGGTGGGCTGATCTTCAGAGGCTTGTTGGGCAGAATGGCCTAATTCTACACTATTCTAAAAATATAACAACACGACAACATTAGTGTAGTACATGGGCTTCAAAATCCTCACAACATCAGCAAAATAAAAAAAACTAATCGATAACTTCAAACTCCAATCAACAATCAGCCATTGCAACAAAATTTGTCTGTGGTGACCTTCCCACCTGAACATTTGGTATGATTGGATTTGTTTGTTAGGTCAGCAAATATGAAAATCAGGACTCCTGGATTTCTGCATGTTGACAGGATTGGACACTTAAGGCTGGATCTTATTTCCTTTGCCTAAGTCCAAGATGTGTTGAGTTTTTTGGAGGGTTTTTAGCTGTAAGGCCTACTGAGATTTAACATTGGATCTTACACAACATGCTGCATTAATGACCTACCCTGCAGCTATGACATCTCTCACACCTGAGCCGGAGCCCATCTTTCCAGATGTCATTTCCAGAACTAGTCACCAATTACAGCATATAGCCTGCCTGCATCCCTTTCACCCCTTCCATCTTTGAAAGCCTGTTGTGTACTCAGATGAGCACTGACAGTTTGGAGGTGCCTTACATGGTTCCTGACATTTGTTCCAGACATGGCAGATGAGGTAAAATGATTGTTGTGGGCATGATTCTGGAAGTCCTGCTGTATGGGCTGGTTCAGGGGTGGAACACCCTCTTCCCCCACAGACCAACAGAGAAAGACAGGAAAACACTCCATGCCAACCTGATCCATGCTTAAGTGCACTCAGTCATTTGGAGGTATGCACACAAAAATATCAAGGAAGTCACTTACCTTCTCCACTCTATCCAACATAGGTGTCACCTCCAACACTTTACACTCGCTTTCTGCATTACTGTACCTACCTCCCATGAAGGCTCATCCTCTAACACACCCAGTACTGCTTGCAACATCTTCCCCACCTACAATAGCCCTGATACCACTAATCCTGTATGCCCTCTGTACTGCCTACTCATTCACTGGGGGCACCTCTCCAGCTGGACCAAAAATACCTGCAGTGCTGCCCACTTCCACCTCCCATTATACCTGCTGCGCTCTCAATCCAGGAGGGAAACAGTCCACCATACAGCTGAAAGAGTCAAGGTGGGTGATGTGTTTGCTAAGCTTCAGGACCACATCCCTTCTGTGGACGGCATCCTGATTTGAACTGCCCCAGGAAGCAAATGGACCGTTTCAAAGGTGATGGAGTGGAACCAAAGGCTGCCCTCGCCTTACTGTGCAGGGATCCCCTGAGTGAAGGCTCGCCCCCTGTGACCAGAGTGACGCTTGTGAGAAAACCTGATAAGCTTCCTTTTTTGTGGTCAATAACAAGGCAAAGCACAGATGATATAAAACTGGCATCCTTGGTTGAGGGGGCAAAGTGAAAGATATCAATGCAAGGCAGGGATGCAATGAGCATCTCGATAGGTTCAGAGTACATGAACTCTATGATAGCAAGCAAAGAGCCCAGTGATGCAGCCTGATCCAGTTCATGACCCTCGTGTGTATCCCTGAAAGCACAGTCTCCTTGCTGCAGCATGACAATGAGAGTTGCCACTGTAGCCTGAGGTGCAGTGTTGAAGTGCAGAAGCTTCCTGTAAGTGATCAGAGATGTGCCATGAGGAAGGTTGGCACATGTCAAATGCCAATGTCTGTGTATGTACCCATCTAGCATGCCCTGAGATGTTGTCCAACATCATGTATCTGGGCATCCACTCTCAGGGTTGTGCATAGTTGAGTGGCAAGAACATGGAACAGCATTAACAGAAGCACCACTGCACGGCCCATTAGGAAGTCAGGCTGATTGGCCTTTCACTGTGCTGTGAGGTACTGTGGTCATCATATTGAACAGAGAGGTCATTCGAAGTGAGCACCGAGCTGAATCTGCCAGGTACCTGCTCTTGTTTCCATGTTGAATTTTCTCGACAGCTAGCTTGTTTGGCAAGATCGAAGATTGAGTATTAATGAGGTGAGTTGCACTCTCAAAGAAGCATTTAACAAATAATAATTTCTCTAAATTGGTAACATGCTGCTGCCTCGTGAAAATCTCATGAGAGCACTTGCGAAAAGCTTAAAAGAGCCTCACTGCATTTCTTGTTTGATTCTGCTGCAAATCTTGCCCATATTGCTCAGACCTCTATGACATACTGCACACTTCTCTGCTATATGGGAAGAACCCAGATCACGTGTTACGTTGACAATGGATTGATGAGAAGCAAATTATGTTTGACAATCTCCTAACAGTCTTTGATCAATATTTCACTTCAAAAACAAATAGAACACCAGAAAAATCATGCTTCCACAGCAGATACCAATTCCCAGGAGAGTCTGTCGACAGCTTCACTGATGACCTGAATGGATTATCAGACTCATACAGCTATGGACACTTACAACAAGGGCTCATTTATACAGAATTGCTTTTTGTCCTTTGGATAAATTAGTTGCTGGATTTCTTCAAGCAAAAGAGGATCTAACGTTGGAACATGCAATCCGGGTAATAGTACTAGAGTTTAGAAAATTATTCCAAGAAGCTTTGTCCAATTTACTGCAGAACATTTTACAGGGACTACTGACTACTTATAAATAATAAAACATCAGAACAGAGGAGACAGACATCTCATTTGAAAAATATATCATAATCCAGCCCCACAGAAATGTAGTGACTCTTAACTGTCCTCTGGGCAATTAGGGATAGGCAATAAATGCTGGCAGCCAGCGAAGCCCTCAACCCATGAACGAATTAAACAAAAACGTGACAAGATCAACATGAAATCCGAGGCAGTGTCATGTTGCAATGTCTTTCTTCCAACAATGTAATGATTATAGTATAAAAATTCACTTCTTGAGGATGTACTATATTGTAAAACACAAACTCAATATCAAACTGGATCCAACCATACATATTCATGTCTTGGAACCAAACCTTGACAAGCAGGTCAATTCTGCAATGGAACAAGTTTCTTTTATGGTGCACCAATATTACTCTTCTCTAGAAGCGATTCAACACTGCTAAACTTGATCAGAAATGATCTTGGTAAATGGTTCTTCAACCACATTTGAGCTGGATACTGGTGCCTGTGTCACAGTTATCTCTGATGAGACTTCATGGTCAGCCAAGGTGAACTTTTACCACCTCACTCAAAGCTGTGTGCAGTAGCTCCAGGTCAAGGGATATTGCATGTCCCATTGATATTCAAGGATCTCATCTAGCAAGAGAAAGCATTTGCAATTAGTAACTGGCAATTTTCCCTATTGAGTAAAAAGGCTTTGTCCCCAACCTTCTCCATAGAGAATAGGATTTCACAAAAATCTATGAGCAGTGTCTTTGAGTGTTAGGAAACCATGCTATGTGCAGGATTCAGAAAGCTTGTAAATCGTCACTTGGGAAGCTAGCACCAAAGTCAGTTTGCCTCTGTACACCTTGAAATCTCCTCTTCATTAACAACAAAGGTAAAGAAACAGTAGGGGATTACCTCCCCCGTAAATTAGCCTGTAGAATAGTCTGCAGGGATGGTCACTATGGTCAAACCCAGAGGGTCAATATGAATTTGTGTACACGTCACATAATCTAACAAAATGTTTTTCAGGAAAATTCATCCAATGTCCATGGACAATGAAAGTTTGCCTGAGATTACCACAGAAAACACTTTCACAAACTCATTCAAACCTGCCACACCAACTTGCACTGCAGAGTGCTACAGAACAATTTTGCAGTCCAGTGATTTTCTGATTATTTGCATCAGTATTCACACAGTTAGACTGCTGAGATTTTTATAGGTTGTTGCTGTGCAGAGGTTTATTTCCTTTGGAGGACGTACCTGCATTAATATTGAAATAGCATATGTGAGACAAAAGTCCAAACTGGTTCTCCTTCATGGTTCATGGTTCAGGCTGTCAATGTATCTCACAGCAGGGCTTCCTACAGTTCATTAGCAGCATCCATGACCACAATACTTCACAGCACAGTGAAAGGCCCATCAGCCTGACCTCTAACAGTCCATGCAGTAGTGCTGCTGTTGATGTTGTGCCATAGCCTTCCCACTCAACTATCCATAAACCTGAGAGTGGATGCTCAAATGCACCTACGGTAGGTACATTGAACCAGGCAAGCCATGGGCAACTTGTCAGCAAGTTTTATTTAATTAACCTCCAATAATACAGCATACACACACCTCAGCTGAGGTTCCTAATTCCTGCACAGCAGTGGCAAGGCAATGCAGCCTTTCTCTGATGATGCATTGATTTTCATATAAAGGTTCACTTCTTGAGGATGTGTGATATTGTAAAACACAAACCCAATATCAAACGAATTCACTCCCAGCCTCCAATCATATTCATGTCTTGGAACTTAACCCTAACCCTAACCCTAACCCTAACCCTAACCCTAACCCTAACTCTAACCCTAACCCTAACCCTGACCCTAACCCTAACTCTAACCCTCACCCTAACCTTGATCCTAACCTTAACCCTGACCCTAACCCTAATCCTGACCCTAACCCTAACCCTGGCTCTGACCCTAACCCTGACCCTGACCCTAACCCTGACCTGATCCTAACCCTAACCCTAACCCTAACCCTAACCCTAACCCTAACCCTAACCCTGACCCTAACCCTGACCCTAACCCTGACTCTGACCCTGACAAACAGGTCAATTTTGCAATGGATTAAGTTTCTTTTTATGAGGAACAAACATTTACAGAACACTAATGTTACTCTTCTCTAGGGGTGATTAAACAGTAACCTGATAAGTTTAATCAGAAATGATCTGGGTAAGTTTGTTCTCCAATCAAATTTGAGCTGGATACTAGTGCCAGCGAGACGGTCATCTCTGATGAGTTGCCAAGGCCCACAAGGTGAACTTTTACCACCTGACTTAAAGCTGTGTGCAGCACCTCCAGTTAAAGGGATATTGCATGTTCCACTGATATTCAAGGATCATATACATCAAGGGAAAGCATTCATAATCAGTAGCACACAATCTGCAGTCAGGCAATATATCCTGGAAACCTGAATCTAGGCTGATACTCCAAGGCAGTGCTAATGAACAGTCAGAAGTGCTGCCTTTTGTGGAGACTTTAAAACTAAGTCCTTATATGCTCTTGGGCACTCATTCCATGGCACTATCTTAAAAAATAGATCTTATTGCGCACTGGCCAATATTTATCCCTCAGTCCATATCATCAAAACAGACGATCTGGTCGCTTATCTCAGAACTGTTTGGGTGAACTTGATGTATACCAATTGGCAGCTATCCAGTTTGTATCACAAGAGTGACTCCATTTGAAATGTATGTCTTCGTCCAGATTTTGCCCTGAGGTTGTGAAATGTGCTTTACAGTTACAAGTCTTTCTTCATTTTTCATTTTCAAACTGTGGTATATCTGCTGTCGGGCAAGTATAAAACAGTACGCTACTCAGAGTGGGACCAAGTGAGAAACAATGTACTCTGAGGATCACAAGTATTAAGCAGTTGAGAGATTACTTGTAAATGTCAGGTTCAGTGGATAGTAAGGAATACATTACTGTGCATTCATGTCCAGAAAGCAAAGAAAATAATACATGCAGAGAGTCACAAAGTGTACCAGTGAGAAATGGGTTAGAGCGATGCATGTAGTCTGGATTTTCAATGTGCAATACATCATGCTGAACTTGGATACTTCACCATGCAGATAAAGATCTGAGGAACAATCATTAATTCATACTAAGCTGGTACAATATATAACTGTAGCACATGGGTCTTCAGATTTGCAAAAAGTAAAAACCAAATAGCCTGCTTTGTTTCTCTTATTCCAACCAAAGCACAAATACCTTGCCCACCTCTAACCCACATTACAGACCTGCCAAATTAGCACTTATACTTGATCCTGTACCACAAGGGTATGTCTGGTAATATAGATCAGCAGATGCTGGTGAACCTCTGACACCATTGTAATCCTCAATCTTGGCTTGGGCATGTATGGTTTTGACTAAAATTTGCAGTGTTGTATCTGAAGGAATAGGTTTTGTTGAAATATTGCTGGATGGAGATAATATGAGTGCAAAATGAAATTTATTGAAGGCACAATGTGTTGCTGATGTGTTGCAAAGGTTCCTGCGCACCTTTGGTGAAACATCAAATGATACTAACTTAAAATTAGCTTCCTGGATGTGTCTATGCACTATTTTTATAAAAATCCACATTGTTATTAGTTGAACACAGCCAGTTGCCCAATTGTATTAAGAGAATGAGCTGTCCTCCAATTTCAGCAAAGGAAAATAAATTGAAAATCTCCACTCTGTGCTGGGTTTTATGTTCACTATATTAAAGTTATGTTGCTTCCTCATGAAACAGTATGAATATTACAGTCATTCTTTAAACAGAGAAATCAAAATTGTATTTTGCAGATAAGAGTATCCTCTGTGCACACCCCCCCCCCAAAAATATAAAAGTTTGAATACACGTATGAACATATTGAAGAACAGCTTCTTCCCCGCTACTATCAGATTTTTGAATGGACCTGTCATATGTTAATTTTGATCTCTCTTTCTCTCTCTCTCTCTACCTTCTCTGCAGCTGTAACACCGTATTCTGCACTCATTTCTGCTACCCGGATTGTATGGTACAATTTGCCTGTAGAGCATGTAAAACAACACTTTTCACTGTCTTTCAGTACATGTAACAGCAATAAATTAAACTCAAGCTCAGATACATTAACACACAGAAATTAACATGACCAACCACTCATACTATCATCTGTACCACAGCCAAATATAGTTTTGTGGTGAGAATCTGCGGTTATGATTTGCAACTCTGGGTGGATGTCCTCTTCCTGCTGGACCAGCAGAGGTGACCACGCCACCAAATCTGAGGTGATCATATGGGTCCTTGCAGATCCAACCATCTGATGGAAGACTCAGCCGTGAAGGAAGAAGGTTAATGACTTGCTGTATTTGGCCAAGGTAAGTATTACCATCTTCTCTCCAATGCCTCACACTCACTTTACCTCTGCTCCGACCTCCCACCAAGGCTATTAATTGCTCTACCTTTCTCAATTACACCTGCAATATGTTCCCTCACTCGGTCTCACCCCAAAACCCCAACATCCTAACTCTGCATGATCCCTGCACTGTCTGGTCCCTCACTCGGGACAGCTTACTGTCTTTCCCTGACTAGGTTTAAGAGGAGTGCCACCTACATTCATCTCACTCTATCCCTTAATTTCTCTCATCCTGGGACAAAACAGCCCAGAATAGGGACAAAAGAGGGCAGTGGGCTGCCTGACACTCAACTCCACTTCCATTAGTCGGAGAGGATCCTGACTTTGACTATATCAAAGGACAACTAACCATAGAAACATGGATAATTAGGAGCAGCAGTGAGCCATTCAGCTCTTTCTGCCTAACCTACCATACAATATGACATTGGCTGACCATCCGACTCAGTCTCCTGCTCCTGCTTTTGTTCCTTTGTCTTTGATCTCTTCATATCTAAGAACTATATCTATCACCTTCCCAAAGACCATGTTCAAGCCACTGGACTTATATCGGATGCTGCTGGTGACTGTGCCAGGCCCCAGAGCGAAGGATGTCTCCCTTGAGGACTGCTGACAGCCAGAGCAAGGCTTCCTGGCTTTTGAAAAGCTAAAGATAAACTAAGTCAGAAGTACTGTGAAGCTGGTAGCTCTGGCTGGGGGGAAAGAAAGTGCAAGAGGCAAGGAAAGGTAAGGCAAGGCGAGACATGCCAGGGATGCTGTGAGCATCCAGGTACGTGCTCCAAGTAAGTGAGTAGCAATGGAGTGCAGAATGGTCCAACTGTATGTCTCCTTAATAACTTGAATTAATAAAACACTTTTGAAGATTACAACTTTGCGAACTCCTCCACAGGAGCTTTCCAATATAAATGTTGAGACCTAGTCACTGAAAAGTATTTAGATACATCACCGAAGGCTTGATCAAGGTGCTGAGATCTTAAGGTGAGACTTAAAGGAGATGAAAGAGTTAGGGAGGGTATTCTGGTGTTAAAAGTCAGGGACCTGAAGGCATATGGCCACCAAGGAAGGGTCAATTGAAAGAGAAAACTCAAGAACCTTGAATTGGAGAAATGCAGTGATTTCCATTGCTGGAAGAAGTTAACTAGATGGACGTTAATATTATGAAGGAATTCAAACACAGCATTGTGAATGTTACATTCAGAGCATCACAGTACTGAGAGGCAATGTGTGCCAGTCAGCATCCAGCACTTGTTAACATTCTCCTAAGTCCTCAGTAGTTATGTTGATGGTGTTTCTAATGTGTTGCCTGGGAGAGAATTTTAACCTGTTGAAAATGAAGGCCCTGCAATACAAATATAAATCACCATGATGTATTACTCAGCGAGTAAAGTGTATGTATGTTTCCCTGCCCTTCCCAATGGTATGGATCCCAGCATTTGTAGAATGTGATGTGGCTCAGTGGTTAGCACTGCTGCCTCACAGCGTAGGGACCTGGGTTCAATTCCACTCTCGGGTGACTGTCTGTGTGAAATTTGCATGTTCTCCCCGTGTCTGCTTGGATGTGCTCTGATTTCCTCCCACAGTCTAAAGATGTGCAGGTAAGGTGAATTGGCCAGGATAAATTGCCCATAGCGTTCAGGGATGTATAAGTTAGGTGCATTAGTTAGGGATAAATGCAGAATGGGTTTGGATGGGATACTCTTTGGAGGTTTGGTGTTGACTTTTTGGGCCGAAGGGCCTGTTTTCACACTGTCGGGATTCTATGGGTGTGTTCTCCAACCAGAGACACCACTGTAGCAAGAGCCTTGTGCCTACCATTGCAGAAATAACATTAAAATCTGAAAAAAAGATTGAATAGTGGAGATTCACTGCTTGAGTCACCATGGATGGAAAACATAGTTCCAAGAATTAATTCATGTCAATGGAGCAGAGAAGGCCAAGACAGTTTAAACCTATTATAGAAGGATTGGAGGGGAAAGGTTAGGAGAAATTTCTTTATTCAGAGCATTGTTAAAACATGGGATGTTCTGGTGCAGAGTGGTTGGATAAAGTCCATTGTCAATTTTAACAGGTAAATTGGATAAATATTAGCACGAGTCAATAAGAAGAAAGCAAGGAGGTGGGTGTAGTTTAAATTACCTCAGTAATAAGCTGGCACACACATAAAGGGTATTTGGGTGTTAAACCTCATTGCCTCCTTTGCACACAGTCTGCTGTAAAGCAGATGTTATGTAGTTGCTCCCCACAGGAGCACCCATGAGCAATAATTTAGATTCCCTTGTGCTGTCTAATTCTGGTTCGGTAAGTGCTGAATGTTCAGCAAAAGTATCCAGGATTGCTCAAGTGAACAATAATGTCAGGTTAAACCACCTAAAGTGTCTGTAATACTCTCTGTATGGTGTCTAATGGTAACTGGCTGAATCTTGATTGAGTAAAGATCCCATCAAATACAGTACCTTAGTATCAATATTCTCATCATTACCACTGACCAGAAACTGAACTGAGTTAGCTATAGTAATACTGTAACAGGAGCAGGTCCAGTCCGAGGAATCCCACAGCAAGTAGTTCACCTCCTAACTCCCCAGACCCTGTTTGCCATCCACATGACACAAGTCAGGAGTGTGTTGGAATATTCCCCTTTTACCTGAATGTGTGCAGCTTCAACAACACTCAAGAAACTCAACAATATCCAAGACAAAGCAGCCCGCTTGATTGACACCATATCTGCAAACATTCACTTCCTCCACCACTGATACCTCATGGATGCAATGTGTACTATCTACAAAGCGCATTGCAAAGCTCCTTGCACAGCACCTTCCAAACCCACAACCACTTCTGTCTAGAAGGAGAAGGGCAACAGATACGTGGGAACATTACCACCTGCAAGTTCACCAACCCGACTTGGAAATAGATCTCCGCTCCTTCACTGTCACAAGGTCAACGTCCTGGAACTCTCTCCCTAATGACATTGTTGGCTTCAAGAAAGCAGTTCAATCCCCACTAAGGATGGGCAATAAATGCTGCCTCAGACAGCAATGTCCACTTCCGACCAACAAATAAAAAAAGTATGTATCATTTATTTGATGCATTCTCCTGGACTGAATTTAATTGCTTTAGGGTATTAAAGATGCATTTTGAAGGAGGTTTATGTTCCTTCTGGGTTGGAGAGGGACAAAGTGTGTTTTTGGGAGTTGGAGCTAAAAATAAGCAGCTTCAATGGAGTAGCTTGGTTTCCTTTAGCCCTTCAGTCTTTCTCTGTTTGTTGTATCAGAGCTGACTACACGCATTTAATTCTTTAGCTTTAAAATCCAAGTAGGTGCTGAGGACCTGTGCCTTTTGATTAGATTAGATTTGTTGACCCTGAACTTGGCATCAGATCAAATGCCCCTTGTGGGAGATTATGTGCAGGCAGCCGGGTTCCAGCGTCAAAGTGACTCTATCTAGAGTTTCAGAGCTCTGAAGAAGCTCCATTGGAGAATGTGAGCTGACAGTTAATCAAAAATAGTGAGCGAAGGTTCTTTTCTGAACCCAGAAGTAGATAAAGGGAGACGATTCATGTGTCACAGAAAGGGTTAATTTGGTCCATCCTTGGGCCTGTGTAGTGATGGGTTATTTGCAAGTGTAGTCCCATTCCCTATGTTCCATATCGATGGACCTGTGAATGTTTCATAGAATCATGCAAACACACAGAGCAGAACAGGCCCTTTGACCCATCCAGTCTGCACCGCCATGTATTAAATTCGTAGTTTCCTTCATATAATTTTCCAGTCACTTCCATATAACTTGTCACACATCTCAGTACTAATATTGCAAAACAGAGCCAGTTTTATATTGATATATATTGATAGGAAGTGATTGACTTGGGGCTTCGATAGAACATCTCCAACTCTGACGATTACAGATGGCAATTCATAATTGAGGGAAAGGCAGTATGCTGTACGCACTCAGTGTGAACCCAATGACATATCACAGAAATTGGAAAAACGTTATTTTTGTTTGGTAGTGAAAATCCAAATGCATCCAAAAAAAAAAGCTTCTGGCAATAATACTGAGCAAGACCCGATCAGATTTTCTCAAAGTAAAGAACTACAGCGAGAGAATTAATGATGTGAATCATGTGACTCAATTCAGTGCAATGTGCAATGAAATGGGATTATTGATGGATTAGCTGACTGACAGGCCTCCGATGAAGGCTTAATTATCTCACTACAAAAACAGTCACAGACCTTTTCCAATAATCTGGGAAAGATCGATCAAATCGCCCTGCAATTCATGCAGTTTTTTTCAGCCCATTAATAAGAAACTTTGTAAACTGGCACCTCCTCTTCACAACATGTTTCTTACTATTTCAAAATAAAAAACATCCAAATATAACTTTGTCCACACCCAATTATTCTGTGTGAAGGCGATTTATCACTTGGTCACAATTTCTTAATGCGAAAGATAGATTTGCAGTTATTTACTTTAGGTAGCCACCAAATGTCTCAGAAGACTTTGCAGAGAATGAAGCACATTTTGAAAGGTAACATAGGAATTGCAGCAACTTCCACTCGCAAGCAGCAATGTGATAATAACCAGAGAGCCATTTTGTTTTATAATATTAAATGAAGGACAAATATTTGCTGACATGAGAGATTACTCCCTGGGTCTTTAAAATGGTTCTATGGGATCTTTTGTATAACAGGACTTCGATTTAACATTTCATCTGAAACACAAAACATCCATAGAAAGTTCACTTTTTTTTAGATTAGAGTTTTTTTAGATTACTTACAGTGTGGAAACAGGCCCTTCGGCCCAACAAGTCCACACCGCTCCGCTGAAGCGCAGCCCATGCATACCCCTACATTTACCCCTTACTGAACACTATGGACAATTTAGCATGGCCAATTCACCTGGCCTGCACATCTTTGGACTGTGGGAGGAAACCGGAGCATCCGGAGGAAACCCACGCAGACACGGGGAGAACGTGCAAACTCCACACAGTCAGTCTCCTGAGGTGGGAACTGAACCCGGGTCTCTGGCGCTGTGAGGCAGCAGTGCTAACTACTGTGCCACCGTGCCACCCACAATAATCCCTTAGAACTGCAGTTCAATCAAAGTTAGCTTTGATATTTGTGCTTCAGACATAGTTCATGACTTGAAATCAGAAGTTAGTAAGCAGAGGCATGTGTGCTATATGCTGAACCATGGGTGATACATGTTGCGTAAGAATTTTAGGACTCTGGAGCACTCTGTCAATGATGTCATAGATCTACTCCTCACTGGGCATATATAGCATGGTAAGGGAGGAGTTACTTGGTTGTTGGTTGAAGTCTGGATATGTTGAGAGATTAAATAGAACAGGAGCACATGCAAAGAATAGTCTTACCTAGTTTCAGAGTCTGGTGCATCAACGTTTAAAGCAATGTTTAGTATTGCTCGATTTAGAACTTCATTGAAATAAATCATGATGTTAAGAGTTTTAGGCCTGAGGATAGTTCCTGAACTGGCTCTCCCCTCAGCCAGTCTGTCTTGATCCCAAACTCATAGATGGCATCAAATCACGCGACTAAAGAATGTACAGTCATTCATTGAAAGTCATTTCATTGGAAGGTTTTCCATTCAAGTTTCCTCCATGGTCACCACTGTGAGAGGCCTTTAGTAGTTAATGAGGAGGATTTGGGAAGTGGGGATAATCCACCTACTAATATTGAGGCATTTAGGCAAGAAATGATCTGATGGTTCAAAAGGGTGCCTAGCAAAGTCAGCATCTCCTTTGCATCCTGTGTGATGTCATGCGATTGTGAAATGAAGTCTGAGCATCATAATTTTAAATTCCAGAGGCATTGACAGCAGCAGCATTCAAGCAGGGGCAACAGCATGAGATTGGAGTTTAATCTAGTTTAGCTGGTTAACAGGATAAACTAAAACCTTAGCCAATAATAGCACTGTGGCCTGTCAGACATTACGACTCGGTGCATTGACAATGGGATACATTGTGGCAGTTTGTGTTTTGGAACAACGACATTGTAACTCTGTGGAACTCTGTGACTGGATGCTGTTGCACTGTAAAACTGTGACACTCCGTGACTAGGTGTGTTAACACTGATACACTGTGACAACCAGTGTCTATGTGCAATGACACTGACACTGATGAACTGTGCAAACTGACAAGGTGCAGCAACATTATGATAGACTGTGACTGGGTTCACTGACACTGTGACACTGCTGATAATGAGGTTTTGAGATTGTGCACATTGTCTCACTAAAGTTGATGGTAATACACTTAGCTCTCCAGCATTCATCTTCTAACATGACAACTTCAAAGTCACAGAATGTTGTAAAACAGGCCTGTTAAAAGTTAGATTTTGTGGTCTGGGATGCATTGCAGGATGCTCTGTGACTAGGTACTCAGACACTGGTGCTTCAATTCATTGTAACAACGTGTGCCAAAGTGTAGTGACACTGTAATTACTGTGATAGTCTGTGCCAAAAAAACAGTGACACTGATGTTCTGGGGCTTGGAGTTGTGACATTATGATACACTGTGCCAGTCAGTGAGTAGTGCAGTGATACTCTGATGCACTGGCAGTCAGTGACACTGAGACAGCCCACGTGATTAGCTACAGGGATAATGATAATGATAATGACAACATGTAACTCGGAACAGTAACCTTGTGGTGCACTATGATACATTTGAGACTGTCTAATTAGGTGCACTGACACTTTGATACATCAAAACATACAGTGAAACTGTGACAGCCCCTGTATCAGAGCAGTGAGACAATCTGTGATGAGGTGCCGTGACGCTCTGATATATTATGGCACACACTATGACAGCCTGTGACAGTATGATAAACATTGACAGACTACGCCTGTTGTATAACATTGTGATATACTGTGACACCCAGTGAATAGGAAGAGTGACACTGTGATATACTATGGCAGCCTGTGATTGGGAACAGCAGCACTGTGATACAGTACGACAGCCTGTGGTTCAGTACTGGAACTCTTTGATACACCGTGGCAAGGTTCAATGACAGCATGATGATCCATTCTGATGGTCTGTGACTATGTACAGTGACACTTCGACAGCCTGCAACTGGGAGCAGTGATACTGTGATACACTGTGACATCGTGTGACAGCCTGTGACTGGGAGCAGTGATGCTGTGATACACTGTCACATCCTGTGACAGCCTGTGACTGGGAGCAGTGATGCTGTGATACACTGTGACATCCTGTGACAGCCTGTGACAGGGAGCAGTGATGCTGTGATACACTGTGACATCCTGTGACAGACTGTGATTGGGAGCAGTGATGCTGTGATACACTGTGACATCCTGTGACAGCCTGTGACTGGGAGCAGTGATAAGTCACTGATGAAGTCATTCCTGATGAAGGGCTTATGCCCGGAATGTCGATTCTCCTGCTCCTCAGATGCTGCCTGACCTGCTGTGCTTTTCCAGCACCACACTCTCGACTCTGATCCCTCGCAAGTGCAGTCCTCACTTTCTCCTGGGAGTAGTGATACTATGATACCCTGTGACAGCCTGTTGGCAAGGTGCTGTGAGACTGTCATACACGGTGGCCCCTGAGACTGGAAGCAGTGATGTTGTGACACTAATGCAATCTGGCAGCCTGTGACCAGGTACTGTGAAATTGTGAGTCTGTGATTAGTGCAGTGACTCTGTGTTACACTGTGACAACTTCACGAGAGGTATAATAACCCTCTCATGCTTTCCCGAATGGTCGATTGAGACTGAACTGCATGGTATTGCCTCAGAAATCCATTGTTGGATATGATTGTTTGATGGCGATATATTTAATTCCCCAGAATGTACTGTCTTACCCTCAACATCCCAGAATGATGCAAAAGAGGTGTGTTGCATGTTGTTTGTCATTGGGGATGCACTGACTGATAGGTTGTTCGTGGTTGATTGAATAAAACCTTTCCAAAGTTAATTTGAATATATTGTAAACGATCCAACTTTTCACGGCTGCTCGGGGTGAGCAGAGAACTGAATTGGATTGCTGCTTCAAAGAACCATCACAGACTCTATAGGTCAGAGAATTCTCTTATGTACTATTTGATTGTACAGAATCCATTAAAGCTGCTTGGTTAGTTTCTTTATCATCACTTCCATGTCTGGTGCCTTTCCTGCCCTCCATCTCATATTTCTGTGAGAGATAAACCTCATCAGCCAGTACCTCTGACACACACGCTACTGCTGTCACAAATACATTCCTGCAAAGGTTGGTCTGCTTGTGTTTCTTGAAAAATATGAGTGACGAATGTTATAATTGCAATTTTTCCATGAAATGTCAGTGTCTTACAGTCATATAGAGTTCCTGAGAACATGTGTTTTGCATCTTTGATATAAAAAATGCCTGGATTACTCCATGATCAATCTCAGCACATCATTGAGATTTAAGCAGCAGTTTATATTTCAAAATCCGTCTAATGTAAAAAGAAAGTGAATGAAAATTTATCGGCCTTACACTGTCATGTGCAATAGAAACTGGATTATTTATCCATTGAAAGCGTTTGTGGCTCAAAGTAACAGAAAATACCATGCTAACGTTAATACAATTTACCCATTAATATTCTAAACAGATGCTTTAAATTCAGTCATGGAAAACATTTAACACATTATTAAATCTGCTTGAACCTCAGTTGTTGTGTATGCGTGAGTGAGGATCAATCATCCCTGAGTCAGAAGATTAGACGTTTAACTTCAACTTTCAAATTGTTGAAAAGAGTCTTGGTTGATAGCTGGGAGCAATCATTGAGAGAGACATCACCCTTTTAGGTGAATGGATTAACCTGTTGTGTGCACCTGCCACCTCATGATACTGCTCCTTATGGTGAAAGTTGCTGTTACAACTTGCTTGAAGTGGAAGGAACAACAAAGCCTGCTTTGTCTGGTCATAGAGTCATAGAAATGTACAGCACGGAAACAGACCCTTCGGTCCAACTTGCCCACGCCAACCAGGTATCCCAACCCAATCTAGTCCCTCCTGCCAGCACCTAGCCCCATACCCCTCTTAACCCTTCCTATTCATATACCCATCCAGATGCCTTTTAAATGTCACCTCCATCATTTCCTCTGGCAGCTCATTCCATACAAGTACCACTCTCTGTGTGAAAAAGTTGCCCCTTAGGTCTCTTTTAAATCTTTCCCATCTCACCTTAAACCTATGCCCTCTAGTTCTGGAATCTCCCACCCCAGGGAAAAGATCTTGTCTATTTACCCTATCCATGCCCCTCATCATTTTGTAAACCTCTAAAAGGTCACCCCTCAGCCTCCAAAGCTCCAGGGAAAACAGGGAGACAGTGAGGTCTGCAGATGCTGGAGATGAGGGTTGAGAACGTGTTGCTGGAAAAGCACAGCAGGTGCAGCAGCTTCTGAGAAGCAGGAAAATCGACGTTTCAGGTCGGAGCCCTTCATCAGGAATGAGCAGATATCATTTCTGATGAAAAGCTCCGACTCTAAATGTCGATTTTCCTGCTCCTCGGATGCTGCTTGACCTCCAGGGAAAACAGCCCTACCCTATTGAGCCTCTCCCTATAGCTCAAATCCTCCAACCCTGGCAACGTCCTTGTAAGTCCTTTCTGAACCTATGGTGTAAGAGAGGAAAAGTGCTTACTGGTCTCACTAATAATACATAGTTTAATAAATGATAGACTCTAGCAATGGATTATATTGATATAATAGACATTGTTACCGAGTCTATGAGGGGTTCCAGATGTGAGGCCAGACTCCTGAGAAATTCCTCCTAGTTATTAGTGAAATTGTGGGTCACTAAACCTCAATAAAACTTCAGAATGGATTATAATTCTCTACTTTTGATGATCTGAACTTAACCCTCTCTAAAAATCCACTCTATCATGAACTGCCTGGGGTGCATATTTTTAAGGTGTGAGGAGAGAGATTTTAAAAAGAAACATGAGGGGCAAATGTTTTACACAGAGAGTGGTTCCCATGTGAAATGAACTTCCTGAGGAAGTGGTGGAGCTGGGCAGACTTACAACGTTTGAAAGGCACTTAGATAAGTACATGGAGAGGTAATGTTTGGAGGGCATGGGCCAAGCACAGGCAGGTGGGACTAGGTTAGTTTAGGATTATTTTCAGCATGGACTGGTTGGACTGAAGGGGCTGCTCCCATGCCCTATGGCTCTATGATTACTCATCTTCTGACAGTTCACCTTCCTTATTTAGCACTACATCCCCTGGATTCCAGAGAGTATTGTATACTCACAGGCATAACTCCATCGTTTTCATGAACAGTTTGTTTTACCAAGTCAGTACTGCCCCATATTTTTTCTCCTGGGTCCAATTGAAACAAAATTCATTCACCCTCACTCGCCGAATTATTAGTGGCACACAATTGTGTCTGAGACTTCACTGTACCCCAGACATTTCCTGACCCCTGATTTCAACACCAAGCTGCACCAACTGACATCTGAAATTTCTTCCTGATTATACAGAACCACAGCAAAGATTGGATTCTCACTTTCACCTGAACCAGAATGGTTTACTTTCCTTGCTGTCTGAGACTTGTGGTGCTGCTGTTGGACTGGGGTGGACAAAGTTAAAAATCACACTGCACCAGGTTATAGTCCAACAGGTTTATTTGGAAGCACGAGCTTTCAGAGCACTGCTCCTTCATCAGGTGGTTGTGGAGGTTAAGATCATGCTCACAGAATTTATAGCCAAAGGAGTCCAGTGTCATGGAGATGTGAGACAGTAAACAATCTTGGATTAAAACTTTCATCTTTTATAATGGGATATGCTGGTTTCGGTTCAATGATATGTAAATCCCAGAACTTCTTTTAAATCATATTCTCAAGTTAGCTCAGCTTTTTAAACAACATGTGTGAAGTCTGTCTGTGTCCCAAGGCTATGTCAGACTGACAAGCCCTCTGTATAGTTTTACAGCGTTTTACATGGATTCATGCAGTTTTTGAGCAAAATAAAATGTAATTCTGCAAAAGAAAATCCACCCCATAACCTTATATGCGTGCGCATGTAGGCGCAACAGGTTGAGTGTGCATGTGACTGTGTGTGGGTGTGAGTAATGTGATACTGTGTGTGTGTGTGTAAACTTGATTAAGTATGTGTGTGTTTGTGAGTGTGAGTGTGATAGCGTATGTGTGAGAGGGTGCATGTGTTGCTGTGAGTGAGGGGAGTGCATGTGAGAGAGAGTGTGTGTGTGTGTGTGTAGTGCAATGGTGGTCACCTGTAGTGTGACATGAACCCAAGGTCCTGGCCGGGCCCATGGATACCGAACTTTGTTATTAGCTTCTGCTCAGCCACTCTATGCTGTTGTTTGTCCCGAAGTCAGCCTTGGAAGATGGCCACCCAAAGGTCCAAGATCAAATGTCCTGGACCACTGAAGTGTCCCATTCTGACCGTCTTGCAGTGGCTGCTGTGGCAGAGGTGTAGGATGTTGGCCTGAAGGCTGGGCAGTTTGCTATGAATCATGATCTGTTTGAGGTTCAGTGGCTGTTTAAAGGTGAGAAGTGGAGCTGTGGGGAAGGTCTTAGCAAGGTGCTCATCCTCATCGAAAATCTCCTGAGGAGGTCATTACGGTTTCTCGCTGTGGCACGTCAGAACTGGCAGTCAATGAGTTGATCAGTGTACCCCATTCATATGAAGGCAGCCTTGAGTACTTCCAAGTGCTTGTCGCATTACTCCTCATCTGAACAGATCCTGTGTATGCGTGGTGCTTGTCCATAGGGGATGGCTGTTTTAATATGTTTCAGATGGAAGCTGGACAAGTGTAGCATGGTAGGACATCCTTTGCAGACACAGGCTGCAAAGACAGGGTACCCTTTATTGTCCAGTGCTTCCTGGGAGCCAAACGACTACCACATGTTCTTTGCAATTTGCAACACATTTTCGATGAGGATGAACACCTTGCTAAGACCTTCCCTGTGCCTCCATTTCTCACCTTTAAACAAACACCAAACTTTAAACAGATCATGATTTACAGCAAACTGCCCGGCCTTCAGAACAACAACACCATACAATCCTGTCACAGCAGCCACTGTGAGATGTGTCAGACTATCGACACGGGTAACACCATTACACGTGGGGACACCTCCCACCACGTACATGCTGAGTACTCATGTGACTCGCCCAATGTGGTTCATCTCATGTGCTGCAGGCAAGGATGCCCTGAGGTATGGTACATTGGCGAGACCGAGCCGACGCTAAGACAACAGGTGAATGGACATTGGGACATTTGGCCTCGGACCTTCGGGTGATCATCCTCCAAGGCGGACTTCAGGACTTCATTTCCTTAAAGTGGCTAAACAGAAACTGAGAGCAAAGCTTAGTACCCATGGGGATGGCCTCAATCAGGACCTTGGATTCATGTCACACTACAGGTGACCCCACTGCATGATACATTATCGCACGCGCGCACACACACACACACACTCTCTCTCTCTTTCTCTGTCATGTGCACACACATCAACCCCAGCATTCGCACCAACACATACTTAACCAAGCTTATTCACACACACATATATACACATACATTCTATCATGTGACTCACACACTCACATGCACACTCAATTTGTTGTTCCTACATGCGCACACATTTAAGCTTATGGGGTGGATTTGTTTTTGCAGAATTGCATTTTATTTTGCTCAAAAACTGCATGAATCCATGTAAAACTGTAAAACTATACAGAGAGTTTGTCCATCTGACATAGCATTGAGACACAGATAGACTTCACACCGACTGTTTAAAAAGCTGAGCTAACTTGAGAATGTGATTTAAAAGAAGTTCTGGGATATACAGATCAAAGAACCGAAACCAGCATATCCCATTATAAAAGATGAAAGTTTTAACCCAAGATTGTTTACTGTCTCACATCTCCATGACACTGGACTCCTTTGGCTATAAATTCTGTGAGCATGATCTTAACCTCTACAACCACCTGATGAAGGAGCCTGTTGGATTATAACCTGGTGTTGTGTGATTTTTAACTTCCCAGCTAAAGCTTCTTTCTGCCTTTGTCTATCTGTAACTTCAACTAACTGGGACAGAACTACTTTTTAAGGGTTCCTCTTTCACATCCCAAAAAGTACATCAAGACCTAAACCTCATGCCAGACAGAATTGACCACAGGAACCAGCTGTAGGCCTCAAATCTTTTGGGAACTATCTCTCCCTGATCGTAATAATGTACTTTGGATTTTTGGTTCCTACTGCACACAGTTCATAAAAATAAAGGATTTTGTCACGTCCTGCTCGCTATTAACCCTTTCAGATATTTGCAAACTGATACACTGTATAACCAAAGCCCTGTCTGCATCTCAGGTGCATGCCCATGTTCTCGCCAATATTTATCCCTCAAAGTACAACACAAAACCAGAAATACAGAGACTGTCTCTTCAGTAACATGCAGCTTCCATTGTCCAATACAAAAGAGGGGAAGATATGTGCCTTTCACCTCCCAGGTCCATCTCTGAATTACACACCATCCTGACTGGGAGATATCCAGCCATTCCTTTATTAGTGTTGGATCAAAATCCTGAACACTCCTACTTAACGGCTCACTATACAGACCTCTTTGGTTCAACTAATCTATTGACTAGTATTTCCTTAACAGTTATGGGAAATGAATAATAAATGCTGACCTCACCAGGGGCAACCAGAATGATTTATTTAAGAAATGATTAATTGATGGATCTTGCTGTGTGGAACTTGTCCGTTGCATTTGCCTGTACAAGGACAGTGTTGAATCTTCAGATGTAATTGATTTGTCTTTGAAACATTATTGTACATACTGAGAATGTGAAAGGCTCTACATGAATACAAATTCTTTGCTCAGTTCACACACACCCCTTCCCCAATATCCATCTGAGGATTTAGATAACAAGAAGATATTTTGTTTGTTTCTCAGTTTGTGGGATGCTGATGGATAGGGTGATTTTAGCAGTGCTCTGGTTCACTTCAGCAATGCATAATCGTGAATTATTTCAATATTTCTGTCAAAGACTTTTTAAATAAGATTTTCTTCTTGCACTCATTAAGACATTTCGTGAGAATGCCAATTTAAAGAGAAAACCAATGTTTGCAGTGTGTAAATTGAATTTCAGTGCCAGTATACCGTCAGGTACACAGGCCACCCCAGAGATTGCTGGATCATATAAAAGAGCATATTCCTTCAGCTATACACAAGAAGCAAGTTACTGATTGTACCCAATTAGCTGTGCCTGTAAAACTCACAACACAGTGTTCACCGTTAATGTGATTCTGCAACTCGACAGCATTTCCTGGATTGTAGTGTGGTGCACTAGTGTGCATTGGAAGCTACATACATTAATATTAATATCTTTGCACTGTACCTATTTTTCTTCAACAAAATAGGTAACAGCCATTCATTGTTCGTTTCTCATGGCAATGCTTAGATTATCGAGAGTCAACTTGCTTGATTTAAAGTGTAAACTCTGGGAGTTGATTGCCAATCATCATTAACTGGTGCTTTCTTCATAACAACACAACTATTAAACAGCATCCACATGCCAAACACCCCTCTCATATAGTAGAAGCAATTGGCGTTCCTCCTAAACTGGTTTTCTTAAGAATTGCATTGACTAGTACAAGGCAAAAGCTGCCACAAAAAGTGTCTCTTCTCAGAAATATCCATAGGACGTGCTAACAAATGACTATAATCTATCAATTTAAGTTGACCAGATGGCCAATTTTCCCCTTAGTGGATTTTCTTCCCTTCTTCTATGCATCTACAGACATAAAGACCTTTCAAAGTTACATTCCACTGTCAGCACCTTGCTTAGACACTTACTCACAATATACAATAAAGTAATATTGCCTCCTGCTAGTATAAAGGGTTTTGATTAAACAATACTTCAAGTCATGCAGTCAGTCATACAGCATGAAACAGACCCTTTGGTCCAACCAGTCCATACCAACATAATCCTAAAGTAATCTAGTCCCACCTACCCGCTCCCAACCCATACCCCTCTAAAGCTTTCCTATTCATGTGCTTATCCAAATATCTTTTAATCAACAGATGCCATTTCCCTAGCCCTGCATTCATCCCTGGAACATTTGGCCAATGAGGACACATATGTCAGATTCTTATTCATTGACTGTAGTTCCACCTTCAACACCAATACCCCTCCAGACTGACCTCAAAGCTCTGAGACCTTGGTATCAGCTCTACCCTTTGCAAATGACCCAAACACCGTAATGAGCGAAAATAGACAACTACACCACCTCCACCTCAACACTGGATCCGCCTAAGGATGCATTCTCAGCCGTCTATTGCACTCCCTGTACACACACGACGGTGTTGCTAAATTCGAATGAACGCCATCCACAGGTTTGCTGATGACATCACCATAGTAGGATGGATATCAGACAATATGAGTCAGAATACAGAAAGAAGACAAAGAGCTTGGTGTTGTGGTGCAGTGATAACAATCTCTCTCAATGTCAGCAAAAAAAAACTGAGCTGATTATTGAACTTTAGAAAGAAAGGAAGAGAATATGCCCCCATCTACATCAGCGGAGCTGAGGTTGAGAGGGTGGATAGCATTAAGTTCCTTAAAGTGGCAATAACCGCCAACTTATCCTGGACGTCCCACGTAGTTGCGATGGTCAAGATGGCACAACAATGCCTCTTCTTCCTTGAGGGCTTCGGAAACTCGGCATGTCCATAAGGACCCTAGCCAACTTTTGCATATCCAGGGTAGACTAACTACCCTGATGAAGGGCTTTTGCCTGAAACATCGATTTTACTGCTCCTCGGATGCTGCCTGAACTGCTGTGCTCTTCCAGCACCACTAATCCAGACTAACTACCCTGGTCAGGACTGTAGGAAACTACAGAAAGTTGTGTGCACAGCCCAGACTGTCACGGAGGCCAACCTTTCATCAATGGACTCCATTTACTCCTCTTGCTGCTGTGGAAAGGCTGCCCACATCAGCAAAGACCCCTCCCACCCAAGTAATGCTCTCCTACAACCTCTTCCATCAAATGCTTGAACATGGTTCAGGAACAGCTTCCTCCCTGCTGTTATTAGACTGCTGAATGGACTCTCTAACTTCAAATAAAGCTGATCTTGTTGATCTTACTTTGTGCATCCCCTGTGCAGTGTAACCTTGTCTGCCTCACTATGTCTAAGCACTCTATGATCTATATATCCTTGCTTACTATGATCTGCCTGTATTGCTCACAAACAAATCTTTTCACTGTACTTAGGTGCATGTGACTACAATAAATCAAATCAAATCAAACCCATTGCAATTGCGCCCACATCCATCACTTCCTCAGGAAGTTCATTCCAAACAGGAAACCCCACTCTCTGTGCAAGAGATTTGCCCTGCATGTCTTTTTTAAACCTCTCTCCTCTCATCTTAAAAATGAGCAGCTCATCTAGCTGTTTTATATGCTGTTGCATTGTTTTAGAACTTTAGAAAAAAAAAGTCAAAACAACAACACTTTTAAGAGGGAGAGGAATGGATAAAGCCAGCACATGGTGAGGTCAGGAGAGAGAGAGGGAGAGAATGAAACCCATACTGCAAATTGACAGAGCAGTGAACCTGCACAGTTACTGCCTTTGCTGTTTGAATTCATGTATCGCTGGGCATCGCAGTGTGTCTGGGAAAATTAACAATCAGTGAAATTCACAACTGATCTTGGAGGAACCTGTTTGGGAGAGATCATTGCACAGAAACAGATAAGAGAATATTTTTAAATGTGACCTTACAATAAGTCTGCAGTAGTGAGTAGAGTGAGTTCTTTCTTGATTATATGTTTTATTGAGATATGTCTCTTGATTAAACTTAAAAATATAAGCCATATTTATTATGTTAGCCTGGATCAGTGTTTTGTTGAGGAATAAGATTTAAAGAAGCAAAAATGGCCTTTAATGGAGTGATATGCTCTTTTTGTCAGATGTGGAAGTTTAGGGAGAGCTTACATGTTACTGAGGATTATATCTGTAATAAATGCTGTTGGTTGCAATTCCTATCAGATCGAATGGATCAGTTGGAGAGACAGTTAGAGGAAATGAGGAATTTACAAGAGCGAGTGGATGTGATGGGTGGCAGTTAAAGGAAGGGGGAAAAGTTGCAGATACAGTCACATAGAGTCATAGAGATGTATGATGGGTTAACTCAGGAAAGGTAAGAGGTAGGCAGGTAGTGCAGGAATCTTCTGTGGCTGTACCCATTTCAAACAAGGTTGCTGTTTTGGAAAATGTAGGTGGTGATGGATTTTCAGGGGAATGTAGCATGAACAGCCAGGTTTCTGGTATTGCGACAGGCTCTAATGCAATGAGGGGTGCATCGAGTTCCAAGAGATCCATTGAGTTAGGGGACTCTCTAGTCCGAGGCACAGACAGACATCTCTGTGGCCAGCAGTGAAAAATGAGAATGGTGTGTTGCCTCCCTGGTGCAAGGATCAAGGATGTCTCAGAGAGGGTGCAGAATGTTCTCAAGGGGGTGAGGGGCAGAAAGAGGTCATTGTACACATTGGAACCAATGACATAGGAAGGCAAAAGGATGAGATTCTGAAGGGAGATTACAGAGAGTTAGGCAGGAATTTAAAAGGGCCATCCTTGAGAGTAGTAATATCTGGATTACTCCCAGTGCTGTGGGCTCATGAGGGTGGGAATAGGAGGATAGAGCAGATGAATGCATGGTTGAAAAGCTGGTGTGTGGGAGAAGTATTCACATTTTTCGATCTTTGGAATTTCTTCTGGGGTAGAAGTGACCTGTATAAGAAGGGCGGATTGCCGCTGAATTGGTAGGAGACTAATATACTGGTTGAGAGATTTGCTGCAGCTGCTCAGGATTATTTAGACTATTAAGATGAGGTGGTGAGGGGTGGTGGGAGAAGGGGAGCGTGTGACCCAGGGAGTTAGTGAGGAAAGAGATCAATCTGAGACTGATACAGTTGAGAGTACAGCGAGTCAAACAATCAGGGCAGGCAGGGACAAAGCAGAGAACAAGGTAGGACTGACAAATTAAACTGCATTTATTTCAATGCAAAAGGCCTAACAGGGAAGGCAGATGAACTCAGGGCATGGTTAGGAACATGGGACTGGGATATCATAGCAATTACAGAAACATGACTCACGATGGACAGGACCAGCAGCTTAATATTCCAAGATACAAATGCTACGGGAAGGACAGAAAGGGAGGCGAGAGAGGAGGGGGAATAGTGTTTTTAATAAGGGATAGCTATACAGCTGTGCTGAGGCGGCCAATCCTAGAAGTACATACACGGAAGTTATTTGGGTGGAACTGAGAAATAAGAAAGAGATAATCACCTTATTGGGATTGTATTATAGACCCCCCTAATAGTCAGACGGAAATTGGGAAACAAATTTGTAAGGAGATATGAATTTTCGTAAGAATAATAAGGTGGTTATGGTAGGGGATTCTATCTTTCCAAACATAGACTATCATAGTGTTGAGAGTTTAGATGGAGAGGAATTTGTAAAGTGTGCACAAGAAAATCTTCTGATTCAATATGTGGATGTACCTAATAGAGAAGGTGCAAAACTTGAGAAACGTTGGGAAATAGGGCAGGCCAAGTGACTGAGGTGTCAGTGGGGGAGCACTTTGGGGCCAGCGACCATAATTCTATTAGGTTTAAAATAGTAATGGAAAAGGATAGACCAGATCCATAAGCTGAAGTTCTAAATTGGAGGAAAGCTAATTTTGACGGTATTAGGGATGAAATTTCAAAAGCTGATTGTGGGCAGATAAAGATACCCCTCAGATAAAGGGACAGCTGAAAAATGGGAAGCTTTCAGAAATGAGATAATGAGAGTCCAGAGACAGTATATTCATGTTAAGGTGAAAGGACCACAGTGAACCTGCACAGTTACTACTTTCGCTGTTTGAATTCATGTATCGCTGGACATCGGAGTGGGTCTGGGAAAATTACCAAACAGGTACAGACAGACATTTCTGTGGCCAGTAGTGAAAAAGCAGAATAGTGTGTTGCAGGATCAAGGATGTCTCAGAGAGGGTGCAGAACGTTCTCAAGGGGGAGAGGGGCCAGAAAGAGGCCATTGTCCACATTGGAACCAATGACATCGGAAGGAAAAATGTTGAGATTCAGAAGGGAGATTAGAGAGTTAGGCAGGAATTTAAAAAGGAGATCCTCAAGATTAGTAATATCTGGATTATTCCTGGTGTTATGAGCTAGTGAGGGCAGGAATAGGAGGACAGAGCAGATGAATGCATGGCTGAGGAGTTGATGTATGTGAGAAGGATTCACATTTTTGGATCATTGGAATCTCTTTTGGGGTAGAAGTGACCCGTACAAGGAGGATGGATTGCACCTATATTGGAAGGGGACTAATATACTGGCTGGGAGATTTGCTAGAGCTGCTCAGGAGGATTTAAACTAGTAAGTTGGCGGGGGGGGGGGGGTGGGATCCGGGGGGGT
>NC_057720.1:89449223-89479017 GCF_004010195.1 Chiloscyllium plagiosum | reverse complement strand
GAAATTGCGGTCTCTAAAAAAGGAGGCCATCTGGTGTGTTCTGTGGTAGAACTGGTCCTCCTGGGAGCAGATACGGTGGAGCTGGAGGAATTGGGAATACGGGATGGCATTTTTGCAAGAGGTAGGGTGGGAGTCGGTGGGTTTGTAAAAAATGTCTGTGTCAAGTCGGTCGTCATTGATGGAGATGGAGAGGTCCAGGAAGGGGAGGGAGGTGCCAGAGAAGGTCCAGGTAAATTTAAGGTCAGAAATTGAGGGTTTAATTAAGAAAAAGAAGGAAGCATATATAAGGTATACACAGCATAGATCAAGTGAATCCTCAGAAGAGTATAAAGGCAGTAGGAGTATACTTAAGAGGGAAATCAGGAGGGCAAAAAGGGGATATGAGATAGCTTTGGCAAATAGAATTAAGGAGAATCCAAAGGGTTTTTACAAATACATTAAGGACAAAAGGGTAACTAGGGAGAGAATAAAGCCCCTCAAAAATCAACAAGGCAGCCTTTGTGTGGAGCTGCAGAAAATGGGGGAGATACTAAACAAGTATTTTGTATCAGTATTTTCTGTTGTAAAGGATATGGAAGATATAGACTGTAGGGAAATAGATGGTGACATCTTGCAAAATGTCCAGATTACAGAGGAGGAAGTGCAGGGGGTCTTGGGTACATCTGATCAGGTCCTGGGGATTTATCCACTTTCATGCATTTCAAGAACTCTGTGGGAAGTTAGGGAAGTGATTGCTGGGCCTCTTGCTGAGATATTTGTATCATCGATAGTCACAGGTGAGGTGCCGGAAGACTGGAGGTTGGCAAACGTGGTGCCACTATTTTAGGAAGGTGGAAAGGACAAGCCAGGGAACTACAGACTAGTGAGTCTCATTTTGGTGGTCAGTCAGTGAACACTTTATGCTTAAATATCTTTGTACATCTGCAAGACTGACTGGCAAGTTGTTGGAGGGAATCCTGAGGGACAGGATTTACATTTATTTGGAAAGGCAAGAACTGATTAGGGATAGTCAACATGCTTTTGTGCGTGGGAAATCATGTCTCACAAACTTGATTAAGTTTTTTGAAGAAGTAACAAAGAACATTGATGAGGGCAGACGTGATCTATATGGACTTCAGTAAGGCGTTCAACAAGGTTCCCCATGGGAGACTGATTAACAAGATTAGATCTCATGGAATACATGGAGAACGAGACATTTGGATACAGAACTGGCTCAAAGGTAGAAGACAGAAGGTGGTGGTGGAGGGTTGTTTTTCTGACTGGAGGCCTGTGACCAGTGGAGTGCCGCAAGTTCAGTGCTGGGTCCACTACTTTTCATCATTTATATAAATGATTTGGATGTGAGCATAAGACATATAGTTAGTAAGTTTACAGATGACACCAAAATTGGAGGTGTACTGGACAGCAAAGAACGTTACCTCAGATTACACTGGGATCTTGATCAGATGGGCCAATGGGCTGAGAATGGCAGTTTAATTTAGATAAATGCAAGGTGCTGCATTTTGGGAAAGCAAATCTTAGCAGGACTTATACACTTAATGGTAAGGTCCTAGGGAGTGTTGCTGAGCAAAAAGACCTTGGAGTGCAGGTTCATAGCTCCTTGAAAGTGAAGTCGCAAGTAGATAGGATAGTGAGGAAGGTGTTTGGTATGCTTTCCATTATTGGTCAGAGTATTGAGTACAGGAGTTGGGAGGTCATGTTTCAGCTGTACAGGACATTGGTTAGGCCACTGTTGGAATATTGCTTGCAATTCTGGTCTCCTTCCTATCAGAAAGATGTTGCAAAACTTGAAAGGGTTCAGAAAAGATTTACAAAGATGTTGCCAGGGTTGGAAGATTTGAGCCATCGGGAAACGTTGAATAGGTTGGGGCTGTTTTCCATGGAGCATCAGAGGCTGAGGGGTGACCTTATAGAGATTTATAAAATCATGAGAACATGGATAGGATAAAGAGACAAAGTCTCTTCCCTGGTGTGGTGGAGACCAGAACTAGAGGGCATGGTTTTAGGGTGAGAGGGGAAAGATATAAAAGAGACCTGAGGGATAACGTTTCACCCAGAGGGTGGTACATGTATGGAATGAGCTGGCAGAAGGAGTGGTGGAGGCTGATACAATTGCAACTTTAAAAGGCATCTGGATAGGTACCTGAAAGGAAGCGTTTAGAGGGATATGGGCTGGATGCTGGCAGGTGGGACTCGATTGGGTTGGGATATCTGGTTTGCATAGACGAGCTGAACCAAAGCATCTGCTTCTGTGCTGTATATCTCTATGATTCTATGGGTCTATGACTCTATCCAACCTATTTTTATAACTCAAACCAGATGCAATTTTTTTTGGTCTTCTTGGCTAAGGATGGATGAAGATGCTTTGGAGGTATTAGTGACGAGGGTGCAAAATTCACTCAGTAAGTTGACTTCTGGGTGAGGAGAGTTTGAATAAGATGTCGACTGAGATGCTGTCTTTCAACTGAGCTGTTAGACCTAAAACCCTATGATTTACTCTTGTCTTTACTGTGCAGAAATTGGCTGTTGTGTTTCCAATATTATAATAATGACTATTTCAGAAAATTGGTTGTAACACTATTTGAAGTGACCTGAGGTCACGAAAGGTGCTTTCTGTTTATCCTTTGTAGGATTCGGCTGCTTGGTAACAGAGTACTGCTGCAATACTAGCAATGAACCTAATCGGATTGGTGGTAAAGTAATATTGTTCTGTGAAGATCAAACCTTTCTTCATTCACCATGCTAGCTCAGTTTACCGAGTTAGCTTTATTATCAGGTGTCCAATTTCAAGAATATTTCATTACATTTTCATCACTCAGTGTGTGTTTCCTTAACTTTCAACAGTGTTGACAGAATTTTCAGGCACAATTGCATTGGATCCCGAGTAGGAAAGTTTGTTTTGAACTGAATATCATTGGCTTTAGGTGAAAAAAGCTCAAGAAATTGAGAGAAAGACTGAACACCTGGAGTTTGACACACACTTTGTAAAGAAAAAAAGACTCGTTCAAGATAGTGATGCTTGCCTTTAAAATGAGTGTTTTTTTTTTGTTATTTGGTCATCAGCAGCAGTTGTTTCCCAAACCTAATTGCCCTGGAGAAGGCAAGGATTACCCGTCTTCTTGAGATGCTGCAGTCCTTGGGATGTTTGGATAACCAGCAGGCTGTTTGGAGAGCAATTCAAGGATTCCAGTGACAGTGAAGGAAATAGAGTTTCAACTCAGGATGACATTTGACTTGGAGGGGAACTCGCCTGTGCTGGGATTTCCATGTGTCTGCCACCCTTATCCTTCTAGACAGTAGCAAACACTGTTGTAAGGAGCTGGCTGCATTACAGCAGTGCATTTTGTCGATGGTGCACACTGGAAAACCCACTGTGAAAAGTAAGCCTGGAAGGTGATACATATGATGTCAACCAAGTAGAATGCTTTGTCCTGGGTGATATCAATCTTTTTGCTTGATGTTGAAGCTGCACCCATCCAGGCAAGAGTTGGGGGTTGGGTATTGGTATGACGGGCGGGGGGATCCCTTCTGCTAATTAAACCAAACACATAGAAAAGCTCACCTTGCCTTATAAATCTGTTAAAATATGAGTGACAGAGAACTACCTCAAATTCCAATATTTAAAGAAAAAAATAACAAGTTTATTCTTAAACTCCAAAAGTGAACATTAAACAACAACAATTTACAACTCTAAGCCTCCTTTCTCTTAAAGCTTTGTTATCTACCTCCCTCTCCATAACAATATACTGATCCAATAAAACCCCTATTCAATTTACAGCAAATCAATTTTCAAAAACCAGACAGCAGTGTCAATCCTCTGGTTGTAGATCTCCCTGGGTCATCTTCAGTCTTCTGCTGCACAGAATTTTCATATGAAAAGGTACCTTTTATAGAGTGTTTGGGCAGAGTGTATGATAATGGCAGGAGGTGCTCTTTCTCTGGCTAACTGACCAAAATGCCTGCTTTTAATACCTCAAAACATCGGATCACCACATTGTTTCAATGTTGTCAAAACAGGAAACTTCAAATTCAATTGGGTTTTAATACCTTGGGGCATATTTTAAATTGATTGCTTAAATTTGGCCTGCTGTGAAAACATACCAACCAAGCTCAGGTATTTGTTTCACAGGCAAAAGTTACATACTTTCAATTTTCCTGTACGCTCTGAGAGTGCTGTGAGTCACATGACAGGTGCCTGCATTCACTCTCTTACAGGTACAATACACACCTTCAACTTCATAACAGTATTCCTCACACTCCTAACTTGTGTCTTATAAGAAGTGGACAGACTTTTGGGAGGCCTAGGGTTGGGGAGACAAGAGGCAATTTATTCATCACATAACTGTTCTTGTTGATACAATATTTAAGTGGTTAGTCCAGTCAATTTGTTGTCCGTAATGACTAGGATATTGATAGCAACAAATTCAGCAATTGGATTGACATTGAATAAATTATGTCAATATCCTCTTGCCATAGGTTAACCACTGGTGAAGACCCTTAGGTGGTCATTATTTAGCTACTGATGCACCCCAAAATCTCCAGACCTAGTGGATTGCTCAATACTTCCAACACGCTCAGAGCTGACACCAGGTTGTTTTGGCATAATGAAGTTGTAATAATGTCAATGCTTGGCTCCCCTGGTTAGTTTATAAAATGCAGTAATTAAGTGCAACTAAAGACACATACTTACTGAATACTTTACCATAGTCTTCACATTCTTCATGCCCCATTCAGCTGCTGGGAAAGTCCCCAAATGTCTCAGACACATTCCCAACTCCATTCCTAATGGAACGAGCAGGTCACATCATAGGATCGTAGAATCCCTACTGTGTGGAAGTGGACCTGTTGGCCAATGGAGTCCATGGGTGTCATGCTGCAGGTCAGGCAGCATCCGAGGAGCAGGGCAATCCACGTTTCAGGCAAAAGCCCTTCATCAGGAAGGAGGCTGGAGCCTCGAGGGTGGAGAGCTAAATGGGAGGGGCGGTGGGGCTGGGGAGAAGATAGCTGAGAGTGGAATAGGTGGATGGAGGTGGGGGTAATGGTGACAGGTCAGAGGGGAGGGTGAAACGGATAGGTGGGAAGGAAGATGGAGAGGTAGGACAGGTCAGGAAGGCGGTGTCGAGTTGGAAGGTTGGATCTGGGACAAGGTGGAGGGAGGGGAAATGAGGAAACTGGTGAAATCCACATTTATGCCATGGGGTTGGAGGGTCACGAGGCAGAAGATGAGGCATTCTTCCTCCAGGCGTCGGATGGTTAGGGAGTGGCAATGGAGGAGGCCCAGGATCTGCATATCCTTGGCGGAGTGGGAAGGGGAGTTGAGGTGTTCAGCCAGCGGATGGGAGGGGTTGGTTGGTACGGGTCCACAATAAGGCCAGATCAATAAATTATGTCGATATCCTCCTGCCATGCAGTAAGCACTGATAAAGACCCTTTAGTGGTCATTATTTAGCTACTGATCGGCCTAAAAATCTCCAGAACATTTGAGGAGTCCACTGCAACCCTCTAAAGAACATCTTACCCAGACCCAGCCTGACTCACACCTGCCCATCCAAGTTAGATATGGTAACCCCACAGTTACCATATCAACTGACATAGCCTGAACATCCCTGAATGAAATGGGCAATTAGCCATGGCCAATCACCTAACTCACACATCTTTAGACTGTGGGAGTAAACAGGAGCACCTAGAGGAAACTCACAGAGACACAGGGAAGATGTACAAACTCCACACAGACAGTCATTCCAGGCTGGAACTGAACCCAGGTCCCTGGCAATGTGAAGCAGCAGTGAGACACCATGCCACCCCCATGACTCCTCTCTCAGAGATCATCTGTTAAAGGGAGCTATTCTCTCCCTTGTTTGATCTGATGCTGTGAGAATTCAATATTGAGCATTCAGGGAAATGTGCTTTCCAACGTATTCCATTGCGTTACCAGTTTGAGTGGCATTGCCCAGCTGAGGTGACAGATGAAGTGTGTTTTCTAGGACACTTTCCGTAGGGTATTTTTCCATGATAATAAATATTTCAGACATTTATTAGTCTCCTATATGTTGGTAAGGACTTGATAAGGTCAACCAGCTTAGATTTGCTGCTTCTGGTATTGATGTTAATGCCAAATGGCCCATCCAGTTTCATTCCCTTTGGGCATTGTAGCAGTTTTATTCAACTGGGTGCCTTGCTAGGTCATTGCAGAGAGTGGTTCAGAGACGACCATATTGCTGTGGTTTGGAATGGCATGTAGGCTAGATCGGATAAAGACAGCAGATTTCCCTTCCTGAAGGGCGTGAATGAACAAGATGTGTCTTTATGACAATCCACAATGTCTTCTTGACTATCATTAGAGAAGATTTTGACTCCAGATTTATTAATCAAATACAATGAAAGATTTATTGAATCAATGATTGATTTACTGTCACATAAATGTTAAAGATACATGGAAAAGAGCTTTGTTGCCACAATCTTGTGCCATTTTGAGTTACAATATGGACAAAAAGAAACTACTTAGGTAAGAGTTCATCTTCTGTTCAAGCTGGGGTACAAGTTTGGCATCAGGATTTTTGCAAGGTCACCTCGAGCAGTCCGACTAAGGGAACAACAATGACAATGCTGATATCCCAGGACACCCTGGCTCTGCTGCTGTCGCTATTGCTGCAGCTGCCTTGCTGCGAGCGCAAAGAGTCTAGGTTGGGGGCCTACCCCTGCCAGGAGTCCTCACTGAAGCACTGCTGCTGGCAAGAGTCCTGATCCACACTGCAAGTGCTGCAGCCATTGCCCCACCAACACCACTCTAGCCTCGAAGGTGAAGAAGGAAAAGAAAAAAAGATGAAAAGTACCTGGAGACAACGATGCCATTGCCTTGGAGCAGACGAACTCCAATGAGCCCAAACCCTTATCTATCGTGCCGGAGCCTAATTCCACTAGTTGTTCTGATGGGATTTGAAGCCATGTCCCCACAGCATTTGTCTGTGTCTGGATTACTAGACATCACCACAATGATGCTACCACCCCAGTAATCAATAAAAGATAATGCCTTTCAACATCCAATGTATGCTGCAATATTAACTAATGTCTCTCCAAGACTCAACTGGAGTAATACAGTCCAGTTTCCAGCATCAAAACATTTTGCTTTGTTCTTTCATGTTAGATAATAGTTAATAAGTTCAACATGGAGTTTGAAATAAACGTATTTATTCATTTGATCCAGTGATTGGGGAAAAATGAAATTGCTACTACAGAAGAACCTCAATTGAAGAACGAGATAGGCGGGGAGTATTTTGTTTGGATATCTAATTGTTCAGATAACTGATTGTTCGGATAACCGATTGTTTGGATAACGGATAACATTTTTAAGGGACCTTGAGATCTTGTTCAGATAATCCAAAATTCAAATAATTGATGTTCAGATAATCGAGGTTGTTCTGTATATGGATTACTGAAGCTATAGAGTCATACAGTACGGAAACTGACCTTTCAACCCAACTGGTCTAGCACAAAACTGAATAGGTTTCCTAAACTGATCAGCTCCTATTTCCCTGAATTTGGCCCATATACTTTTAAACCTTTCCTATCCATGTACCTAGCCGAATGTCTTTTAAATGTTGTAGTTGTACTTGCCTCTAGAACTTGCTTTGTTAGTACATTCAATATTTGCATCACTTTCTTTGTGAAGAAAGTTGTCCCTCATTTCCCTTTTAAATCTTTCCCCTCTCACCTTAAACCTTTGTCCACTAGTTTTGGATTCCCTTCCTCTGTAGAAAAGATGTTGGCTATTCACCCTAACCATGCCCTTCATGATTTTGTAGACTTCTGGAACATAATTCCTCAGCCTCCTAGGCTCCAGCCTATTTGGCTCAACCTCTCCAGTCTCAGTAACAAAGCTAAACATTTCTATTACATGCATTGGGAAAGGTGTTGGACAGTTAAGCAAATCACGGGAGAAGGACTGCCCACCTACAATTTCATCTTCAGTCGTGGGGGAGTCCGGTTCATTAGTACAAAAGACAAGGCTAAAGTATTATTCATTACCTACCACCGGAAGTGCCAAGGGGATGATCAATTTTGACTCCGCCTGGGAACCCAATAACACAGATGCTGGCTCTTCAGCCAATTTGATTCACTTCACATTATACGAAGAAATAGCTAAGGGTACAGGACACTTCAAAGGCAACAAAAGGATTCTACCTTTAGATTAATGCACCCTAAGCTAGATGCACCCACAGCCAATTTTTCCACAGTACATTATTACCACTGGTACTCCTAGCAACATTAAAAATTGGTCAGTAATTCCCAAAAAAGGGACATATTAAACATAACTAATTTGCTCTTTCAGAAAGCTCTCAGTCATCAGAATAGTGGTGGAAGGTGTTGTTGACAGTACTATCAACCAACCTGCTCAGTAAACCTGATACTCAGTTTGGGTTCTGCCAAGGATACTCAACTCCTCTCCTCACTATTGCCTTGGTCTAAATATGGGCAAAAAAAGATGAGTACTAAAGATGAGGTAAGAGCGACAGCATTTGAAAAGTGTGATGTCAAGGAGCCCAAGCCAAACTGAAGTCAGTGGAAATCGGAGGAAAGCAATGCATTTGTTGAAGTCATACCCAACACAAAGGAGGATGATTGTGATTGTTGGAGGCCAATTATTTCAGTTTGGATCAGACACTCTCAGATCTCACTGCTCGGGTTACGCTGGATTACTTTAGGCTCAACCATCTTCAGCTGCATTGAAATCGAGGATTTTCACTGAGCACAATAAATGCTTCATACAGCGCTCCTGCATTATACATATCAGCACAAATGTGGCAACCTCCTTGGCTCCAGGCAAAGGAAGGAAAATTGAAACTGAATGTAAACATTTCAAAGGCTCGTCAATTGATGTGTTTTTTTTATCATTGAGCAGAAGGTGGGTCTACTGTGCTTGAACATGTCAAAAGAAGATAACTGTCTTCAAGGAATGCAATATCAAGTGGTAGAAGGTAAGCTAATATTTTGGTCTTCAGACTTGAAGGTTGTTCGTAAAAAATATACATGCTTTTCTTTTGATAAGAGCAGGACAAATTTCCAATGTCTTGGCTTTCATAATTTGTTCTTTAGTATTTAAGAGAAAAAGACATTGAAATGTATCTTGGATATTACCATGAACAAGGCAGCAGATGAATGGAAGCATCCCCATTCTAACATTTCCTACCAAACCATACAACTGAAGCATCTATCACCATTTATTGCTGGACGCTCTTTCAATTGCTGTAACCAGCTTCCTAACAACAAAAGGGCATGGGTTCAAGCAACAATGACTTGCTTACTTGTGTGGAATTTGGGATCCACCAATACCATTTGGCCTCTGATCTCTTTGTATGAACAATGATGGAGAGGCAAAGGCTACCTGACCCATTTTCCACACAACATGATACCCTGCTCACTCCACCCAAAACCAATTGATCTACAAGAGGCAAAATCCAGAATGAAACTCAGGATCGTTCTAGAATTGGGAGAGGAAAATCTGGGGATCAAAACTCACCTTATAGATGGCCCTGGTGCTGAATTCCCTGGAGTGCATGCCATTTTACTGTTCACTCCAAGTGGTCCAGGGTGTCACATGAAGAAAAGCAGTGAGTCAGTTTCACAGGAAGCAGCTAATTGTAGATATCCAATGTTCTCTGTAAAAGGAACCACCTTTTGATAAATGGATGATGAAGAGCGTGAGGAGATTTGTGTAGAGTGTCTACTTTCATGCTGTAGACATTATGGAAATTTAAATGAGTAGAAGAACAACTGGAAATGGTGGCGATGTTGATATCCCGAGCCTAGAAACACCCCAAAGATAACAGATAAACAAGTAAATGCAAGGAAATATCTTCTGAAAGGTTTTATCTTGTTAACAAAATAATGGGACTGTGGGCAAAAAGGTCTTCAGGTCCTGATGACCTACATCCAAGGGTTTTGAAGGAAGTGGCTGCAGTTATAATGATATACTAGTCGAAATATTCCAGAACTCACTGGATTCCAGGAGAGTTCCAGCAGTTTGGAAAAGTGGTCATGTGACACTCCTCTTCAAGAAAGGGTGCAGAAAGAAAGCAGGACTCTTGTAGACTACTTAGCCGGACAGCTATCATTGGGAAAGGCTAGACTCCAGTATTAAGGAAGTATTAGGGAGACTTCACATGTATAGAATCAACATGGCTTTGTGAACACAAAATCATGTTTGACAAGCTTGCTAGATTTCTTTAAGGGTCAAGCAGGATTTATAAATGGGAACTTGTAGATATAGTGTTTTGGAATTCCAGAAGGCATTGGATAAGATTGAATAAAATAGAAAATCACAGTAGTTTATGAGGATGAATTGGGGGTTGATGGATAGACACTGAAGACAGGAAGTTGGCATTAAAGGCTCTATTTCAGATTGGAAAATAAATTAGCAGTGTCACTACAGTATGGAAGCAGGCCATTTGACCCATCAAGTCCACACCGACCCTCCTACCCAGACCTTCCACATCATGGGCACTTTAGCATGGCCAATCCACCTAGCCTGCATATCTTTGAAGTATTAAAAGAAATCAGACCACTTGGAGGAAACCCACACAGACAGACGGAGAATGTGCAAACTCCACACAGACAGTTTTCTGAAGGTGGAATTAAACCTGGCTCCCTGGTGCTGTGAGACATGAGTTCTAACCACTGAGCCACTGTGCTGCTATAGTGGAGTGCCTTAAGTCCAAATTGTTTATGCTCTGTATTAATGACTTAGGTGAAAGGCAGTGAGCAATGTATCAAAATTTGCTGATGACACAAAAATAGGTGGGAGGCCATTCAGTGATGACAACATATGGAAGCTGAAAGGGGATATAGTTAGGTTGAGTGAGTTGGCAAAAACTTGGCAGATTGAGTTTAATATAGGAAAATGTAAGGTCATGCATTTTGGTAGGAAGAATCAAAAGACAGATTATTAATTAAATAGAGAGAGGCTTCAAAAAAAGGTGCAGCACAGGAGGATCTGGATTCATAGCATGCAAAACTTTAGCACATGGTTGCAACAAGTAATTAGGAAGGCAAATGGGATTTTGATCCTTTTTTTGTTGGAGGGTTGGAGTTTATAAACAGGAAAGTCTTGTTACATGAGTGTAAAGATGTTGGTGAGTTGGAGGCCTGTGTATAGTTTTGGTCCACTATTTAAGAAAGGATATACTGGCAGTGGCAGAAGTTCAAAAGAGATTCATGAGGCTGATTCCTGGGATGAAGAGATTGTCTTATCAAGAATAGCTAATAGGTTAGGGCCTTATTCATGGGAGTTTGGAAGAATGAGGGGTGATCTTATTAAAACAAACATTGTGAGGAGGTGTGACAAGGTAGACGTAGAAAAGATGATTCCACTAAGTAGGAGAAATCTCGAACTAGGGGACATAGTTACAGAATCTCATTTAGTACTGAGATGCAAATAAATTTATTCCCTCAGATGGTAGTGAATAACTGGGAGTTGGCACCTGAAAAAGAATTGTGGATGCTAGGTCATTGAAAGTATTTAAATAGGTCTATGTATTTTTGAAATATCAAGGAGTTGCGGTTCAAGAAGATCTAGCATTGAAGAGGAGTAGAGGTTTGGGGCAGATAAGTCATGGTCTTGTTGATGGCAAGAATGAGGAGCCAAATGCCTAATTCCTGCTCACATTTCTTACATTCTTATCTTGAAACCTTCAGTTTGAAAGGCAGGACAACAATCGAAGAAGCTGCCAGAATTGGTCTTTTGTCTGGCTTCAGACAGAATACCACAAATTGGGCATAACATCTGGAGCTAGGAATGAGGGTAGTGACCCTGAATACTATATGAGATCTGTGTAGGGCACCGTTGCAGCTACAGTTAAGAATTAGTTGCTTCCTCTGGAAAATAAAAAAAGAGTCTTGTGTAAGAGTGTCAGGCGGCTGATTGTACTGATGAAATTTCCAGACAGATATTTGGGTGAGATTTTAACATGCAGAAAACCCAACCTCAAGCGCAGAATTAAAGTCAGGTCCTGGAGTGTCTAAAAGCAGTCCACAAAGACAACATAAAATGAATGCAAGTCATTGATAATGTTTGTTAACAGGAATTATCCTCAGTAGAAAATTCTCAACCTAATTTAGTGACCAAGCTGTACAAGAATAGGATGGGAACAGACTGTGATGGTTCCCACAGTCGAACAAACCGCTAACCCTCATTTGTGTGACTTACAAAGTCACTGCCATGTTTGGAGGGCAGTTGGGATTTAAGGAACTGTTACTACAGTTCTTTCAGCAGAGAAGAAAACTCGGGGAAAGTTACAGGGGGAAATAGTGTCAAATAAAATCATGCGTGGCATGGGGATTGGGTGAGCCAAGCTCTTTTCGTCGGGGTGGAGGCGTTCAAAACTGGAGGGCATAGATTTAAAGTGAGAGGGGAAAGATTTAAAAGGGACCTAAGGGGCAACTTTTTCACGCAAAGGGTGGTGCTTGTATTGCAATGAGCTGCCAGAGAAAGAGGTGGAGGCTGGTACAAATACAACATTTAAAAGGCATCTTGGATGGGTATATGAATGGGAAGGGTTTAGAGGAATATGGACCATGTGCTGGCAAATGGGATTAGATTCTATGATTCTATGATGATTAATTTCGAATATCTGGTCGGCATGGATGAGTTGAACCGAAGGGTCTATTTCCGTGCTGTACACCTCTATGACTGTAAGTGCCAAAATGAGATGACAATGTTAATTGTACTTCGTTGTGTTTACAAATCACTGTATTTGATTTGCATGTGAACCAGTAGCTAAGCTGTTGTTTGAAACTGATCATGTGTTTCCACCATCAAAAACTTAGAGAAACAACTGGTGTATTGTAATAGCACAAATGACATTAAGACTTAAGAATGGAGTCCCCAGAAAGCATCATTTAGCTCCAGGGGATCATTCCTTTGCAACACATGCTTCACTAGGCTAATAGAAAATAACATTTAGTGACATATTTATCATGCACTAAGAAAATAACACATTGCAATACTTTTTATTTTAAAATGCTCCTCCGTACGATGGAGAAAAGGGAAAGTTTTGAATGAGAAAAGGAGTACAATATGCCAAAAGGCACAATGTCATGATTCAAAAGGAAAAGTTAGAAGATTCTCAGGCATTCTACCATCATCATTGTAATTTTAAGTGAAACCAGGTCAGAAAGACATTTCATAGCAACCAGTGCCAAGAGGGTGGGAACCTGCATGAGAAAGCAGTGCAGTGAGATTCTTAGATAAATGATGTGCAATATGGCCACTGTTGATTAATTGGCATCTAAAAGCAGCCTCGACAGCTCTTAGAGGGCTGATGATAATCATGCCATAAATTAAGTAAAGTGTGAAAACAATCATTTCTAACAATGCTTAATTTGCACAATCCATCATTTAATAACCAATCACCTGGAGAAATACGAAAAAAATCCCTTTAGAGCAGTAGAAAGGCAAGATTTGACGAACACTTAAGGGAGGCTCTGACATGAAGTACCACTTTGGGAAAAGGAAAATTTATTTGAGGTCATCTCCACAGCATGTCAATCAATAAATCCGCCTGTTACTAATTCAGCACTCCCCCTTTGACTGAACATCCATTTTATGGGGCCTACGATTTGTTGGTCTAACTTGAACATAAATGTGCAGAATAGAAGCTAACTTGTGCAGCTGTTCCATATTCCACAATGAACTCTTATATACATAGGATCATAGAGATATAGAGGTGTACAGTGCAAACTCTGACCCTTGAGTTCAGAACAACTCGTCCAGGCTGATATTCTAAATTAATCTAATTCCATTTGCTCGCATTTGGCCCATATCCCTCTAAATCCTTCCTATTCATATACTCATCCAAATGCCTTTTAAATGTTGTAATTGCACCAGCCTCCACTATCTCCTCTGGCAGCTCATCCCATACACGTACCACCCTCTGTGTGAAAAGTTGCCTGCTAGGTCCCTTTTAAATCTTTCCCCTCTCATCTTAAATCTATGCCTTCTAGTTCTGGACCCCACCTAACCTGGGAGAAAAAGAAACCTTGTCTATTTATCCTATCCATGCCCCTCATGATTTTATAAACCTCTATTAGGTCACCCCTCAACCTCTGACATTCCAGGGAAAACAGCCCCAGCCTATTCAGCCTCTCCCTATAGCTCAAATCCTCCAATCCTGGCAACACCCTTGGAAATCTTTTCCGAACTCTTTCATGTTTCACAACATCTTTACTATAGTCTGAGCGTATCTGAAAAGACACAACTCTATCTCAAAAACAAACAGTGCCATAGGACCACAAGGCAACATAATCATAGAAATGGCCAATTCCAATCCGAAGTTTGGATTCAATGTGACATCCACATCCAACATTCTTTACCAGGATCCTTGTACCCAGAAAACCCTTGTGCTCTGTTTGCCCCGAATACTCTGCACTTTCGCCATCAACCTTTGAAGACCAAATTTGAAGGTAGCTACATTACTTTTCAATTTATCGCATCTTCTTTCCCACTTAACATTGTTGCTGTCTGAAGTATGGAACTTGGCTCTTCAGGTGCCTTTATTTACAAGTAAATGGAACAAGCTCCAATTGCTGGTAATGGAAAACCTGGCTGAGGGATGAATGAAACTTCACATTTGAACACTAATTTTGCAACAAAGGTTGAGAACATTGGAGGTTGAAAACCCGAGAAAGTTCAATTCTCCCTGAATCCTTCCAACAATCTCGGAGAGCTAACAGAATGATCAAATCATTTTCTCCCCTTTCTGCTATATTTGAGATAAGTGTAATCTGAGGGAGCATTTAGAAGTTCTAATTCACAAGGTCTGAAAATTGTGTTGAAACCCTTTCAGTTGTTTCTGGAATTTGGTCTGGAAATGTGCTTATATTAATTAAGATGGTTGACAATTTGAGTTTTAAAATTTTCACTTTGAATGTTATTCTTCAGGCATATCATATTTTTCAGCATGAAGGTATTGGATTATTAGAACTGTAATTTTTCTTAGGTCTTTGTTCCCTTTCAGTATTTGAGACTTTGACAGTGACCAGACAAAGCCTGATAGTATCATTAAAGCTTTGAAGATGATGAAGAAAAGCCCTTGTAATGGGAGCTGACGAGTGCATGGAACATACCCAGAGCACCAGATGCAATATAACTACTTTCCGCACATTTCAGCATTGCAAGCACTCAATCTCATGAAAGCTGTATTGATTTTGCACTCTTATTGATATGATTCACTGGGACAGGAATAGGGAAAGTAAATGGATTACATCCCTTTTTCTATCCCCAAATATTGTACACCAATAAAATTAAAACAGTGGCTCTAAAACTCAAGCAATAAACATAATACATTTCATTTTACACTATATATATGGCTAGTTCTTGAGAAAATTCTTCTTGTCCTCTGTGTGACGAGTGTATGAGCTGGAATGATTAGACTATAGATGGTGAATTTCCTACTCTCCCAATGTAATCTCAATTGAAGAGCTACATAACAGTAAGAAATGGCAGCATAGAAATTGTATTCATGGACAATGGAGTGAAGGGCTTGGACTAACAGTCCAGTAACATAAACTCCAAAACCTATGGTGACACCTACGGAGGTCAAGTTCAGTTATTAAAACAAATATAGAAGAAAATGTTAGTATGGAAAATGATAATTGTAGCTTCTGGATCCCTTAAAAGACCATTTAGTTCACAAGGGATGGACATGTATACATACATAACTAGTATGGCTATGCATAGTTTGGCTTATGTGTTGTGAAGTAACATGTTAACTGTACCAAAGCTCTACCAACAGCTACTACACATGTACATAAGTAGCTGTGTCATGATGTCTCATTCCATGGAAGGCAGAACAATGGAAGAAGATCGAAGCCGTGCTCTTCATTAATTCTGTATTTAGGTTATATTTAATCAATATTGTACTTACCTTGTGTTCTGCACTTATATGGCACAACCTCCAGGAATCTGCTCAAGATATTAATATGTGTGTGACTGCAGACCCATAGCGATGTTCCTGTTTCTTAGTTCATTTCATTTCCTGGGCTCTGAAATGGCCTAGCAAACCATTTAATAAAGGGCACTTAGGTGCTTGCAATAAAATCTGATCTTCTCATGAATTCCTACCTGTAATTTGTCTGTAAGCAAATTAAGATATCTGAGATTTCTATACCTCGTGCTACGCTGGGTGACTGGGTGATCACTTATTCATCTCTCTCCTGTGATTCTTACACCTCGTTCTCCAAAGTTGCTCATCAACTTTGCTTCATGTACATTAAGATGGATACTGGAGAATGCTCATCTATCACATTTTAGAAATGGAGGCAAAGGCAAGGAAAGGAAAAACAAAAAATACAAACATTTAGACATGTTGAAAGCATCACAATGACTTACAACCTTTGTGAGAAGGTGAAGGGCTAGAGACTAAGACTAGTCATGAAAAAATAGTGAAGAACCTAAGGTACACCTGTGATCCTACTGGCACAGTTCAACACTTGACACGGATGGTTCACAATAATAATATGGAGATGACGAAGGAGTTAGTTGCAAAATGAGTTGTTCCCTGTTATTGAGGTGTCCCTATCAGGTTGTGATGTAGTATGCTTGAAAAAGACATGATTTCAAGTTTCAAGCTTTCTGTTACTGTCACAAGATGCAAGTCCCATGCATGATGCTGACAGCTAAAAAAAAGTCTGTGTTCAGAAAGAATAGCTGGTTCAATCAGTCTATGCAGACACTTGGACACATGTTTTCTTTAAAGCTATACCACTGAACGCATAATATACTGCAATGGGTATGCTACCTTCTAAAGATGCTTTTAAAAACTACGCAGTAATCTTTTAGTGCCCGGTTCTTAAAGCATATTGAAGCAACTAAAATGTAGGCAGCCATTGTATCTGTTTGGAGAAATGGACCTGTAAGTACATTGAACACTTGTGGCTTACCATAGTCATGGGGCAGCATAATGCCTCAATGGTTAGCACTGCTGTCTCACAGCGCCAGAGATGTGGGTTCGATTCCAGCCTTGGGGGAACTGTCTGTGTAGGGTTTGTACATTTTCCCTGTGCCTGTGAAGTTCTCTCTCGGTACTCCAGTTCCCTCCCACAGTCCAAAGTTGTCCAGCTTAGATGGATTGGCCAGACTGAATTGCTCATGACATGCAGACTAGATGGATTAGTCATGGTAGCAGCAGTGTTATGGTGATAGTGTGAGGGACTGGATCTGAGTGGGATACTCTTTGGAGGGTTGGTGTAGACTTGATGGGATGGGGAATGGCTTCTTTCTGTACTGTAGGGATTCTTACGTGATAACAGTTGTAGGATGCTTTCACTTTGGTGTTAAATGCAGTAATATACTGAAGTCTATGTCATATGGACAATGATTAGGTATCAGTGGTCTAAAGTCTGCTACCAGTTAATAGTTGGACATAATTAAAAAGCCTGCCAGGATGGTCTATTTGTCTCCGTTGTAATCTTGACTGCCTGATTCACCAACCAAAACTGTGTGATATCATCACATTTGGTGGAGACGAACTCAACATCAACCCCTTCAGAACCAGGAACTTCTTAGAAAAAAACCCAGCAAGGAACCACTAAATATTTGGAACGAAATGGGAAAGAAGTAGAAGATGACTTTAAGCTAGCCTGGAACAGAACAACAAAATTGCAAGGGCTTTGTTGATTGTATAAAAATGGACAGATGGTTACATTGGAAACGTTGTTTTCCTTCTATCGGATCCAGCGGAAATTATCATGAGAAAGTGGCAGAAAGAGCAAACTAATATTCTGTGTTTTCCTGGTCTGCCCAGAGTTTTGAGGGCAACAGTCAGAGGAATTTAATTAGCTGGGAGGAAGTAAGTCAGTTTCCTGACATCAAGTTAACATTTTGCTGTTGAGTTCCCAGAACTGTTCAAACCCCCTTTGGTTTCATTAGCATCTCATGAATCCGCACTAAAATCCCAGCCTCCTGGATTCACGTTCATGGGGTCAATCTTCTTACCCTGAAACAGGTGACTCGTATGTTCACAATCCTATATCTCCTATATCGTAAGGACCTGGTAGGGTAAACTGCTTGTCCAGGATCTGGTGAGTACAAATCGCGTCACTCACTAACCTCCTTTTTGAACACACCAGCTCTTTCTACAAACACTCTTGGGTGGGTGAAGGGGGGCACGGTGCGCAGTGTGTGGTGGGTGAAGCCACCTCATGTCTATCAGCTCATTAGAAGTCTCAGTCATAAGAAGTTTGCCTTCTTGGTGGTGCAGGCTAGTAAGACTCAACTTAAAAGTCTAACCCTACTTAAACATTTGATTAATCTAAAAGGGAGACCTACATAATTGAAGCATTAATAGAAAGGGTAGACAGAAAGGTGGGGCTGAGAGGAACAGAAAGGAAACATAGGGGATGGAACCAAGAAGGCACTGGGGCACTGAAAGCATCAGTTGCATTCATATAGCACTCAGGCCTCATCCATCGTCTTCCCATCCCTGAGTGGAACTTATTTTCACTTTTAGGCTTGCCTCTACATTTAGTATCCAATCCCTGTACATCTCTGTCCACCATGACCAGGGCCGCCAAGCCCTCCGTTTCTTCCTCTCCCGACGTCTCCAACAGTACCCTTCCACCTACACTCTCATTCGTTTGGCTGAACTGGTCCTCACCCTTAACAATTTCTCCTTCGAATCCTCCCACTTCCTCAAGACCAAAGGGGTAGTCATGGGTACCGTATGGGGCCCAGCTATGCCTGTCTCTTGGTTGGCTACGTAGAACATTGATCTTCCGTAATTACACCAGCACCACTCCCCACCTCTTCCTCCGCTACATTTATGACTGCATTGGCGCCACCTTGTGCTCCCGTGAGGAGGTTGAGCAATTCATCAACTTCACCAACGCATTCCACCCCGACCTTAAATTCACCTGGACCATCTCTAACATCTCCCTCCCCTCTCCATCTCCATTAATGACAACCAATTTGACACTGACATTTTTTACAAACCCACCGACTCCCACAGCTACCTGGATTACACCTCTTCCCACCCGACCTCCTGCAGAAAATGCTATCCGTTATTCCCAATTCCTCCGCCTCCGCTGTATCTGTGCATCACTCACACAGGGACCCCACCACCAGGGATATATTTCCCTCCCCACCTCTATCCACTTTCCGTAAAGACTGTTCCCTCCGTGACTACCTGGTCAGGTCCATGCCCCCCTACAACCCACCCTCCCTTCCTGGGACCCTCCCCTACCACTGCAGGAATTGCAAAACCTGTGCCCACACCTCCTCCCTCACCTCCATCCAAGGCCCTAAAGGAGCCTTCCACATCCATCAAAGCTTTACCTGCACATCCACCAATATCATTTATTGTATCTGTTGCTCCTCGTGCGGTCTCCTCTACATTGGGAGACTGGACGCCTCCGAGCAGAGCGCTTTAGGGAACATCTCTGGGACACCCGCACCAATCAACCCCAGAACCCTGTGGCCCAACATTCCAACTCCCACTCCCACTCTGCCGAGGACAAGCAGGTCCTGGGCCTCCTCCACCGCCGCTCCCTCACCACCCGACGCCTGGAGGAAGAATGTCTCATCTTTTGCATCAGAATACTTCAACCCCAGGGCATCAATAAAACATTGGAGTTCCAAGACTGGAATTGCAATAAACTCTTGAGATTCCAGATTGTGGTAGAGTAACATTCTGCTGCTGCTGGTGGCTCATGGATGTTTGACTTGGTGCTACTAAACCTGTCCACTTTATCAAAGTGATAATGCCATTTAACACAATGGAGAATATCTCAGTGTGAAATTGAGACATCGTTTTTACTGTGCAGTTGCCGCCTCTATAAAAACTGCAATGACCATTACCCCTCCAACGGGTAGATTGGTGAAGGTAAGGTCTAGTCAATTTTTCCTTCTTGTTGATCCCCTCACAAGATGTTGCAGGCCCAATCAGACAGATGCATTTATCACAATTCAACCACCTTTGTCAGTAGTGGTGCTACTGAGCTAGTCTTGACATTGGACATCTGTATCATTGATGCCTTCAGTCACTTTTCCAAGTGAAGTTCCACATGCATGAGGATGAGCTCATCTGTTGAGGAAGGGTGATATATGGAAATCAGCAGGAGGTTTCTTATTTATGTTTGACATGATGTCATGTGATCTGGTTTTAATGCTATTGGCAACCAGAACCACTCCATCCCTCCTTTCTCTCCATTACAATGCTATCACCTTTACTGAGTCTATTCCGAAGGCATGTTTTGGTTTTTGAGGCAACTTTTTATGTTTTCAGGGTTCATGTTTCATTCTCTTAAACTCCTGATTTAGACAACATAATTACCAAGGAACATTATCTTCTGTATTTGTGTGGACTTTAGGGTCTTAGTTTTTTTTTTGTAGAGTTAGATAAAATAGTGCAAGTACTAATGGTGTACCACAAGGATCAGTGGTGGGTTCCCTGCCTTTTGTCATTTATATAAATGATTTGGATATGAACACAGGCGGTATAGTTAGTAAGTTTATAAAACACCAAAATTGGAGATGTAGTGGACAACTAAGAAGGTTACTTCAGATCACAACAGGATGTTGATCAGATGGGCCAATGGACTGAGGAATGGCAGATTAGGTAAATGTGGGGTTCTGCATTTTGGAAAAGCAAATCAGAGAAGGACTCATACACTCAATGGTAAGATCTTAGGGAATGTTGCTGAACAAAGAGATCTTGGAGTGCAGGTTCATAGTTCCTTGAAAGTAGAGTTGAAAGTAGATAGGACAGTGAAGAAGGTTTATGGATTGCTATCCTTACTTGGTCAGAGTGTTGAGTGTAGGAGTTGGGATGTCATGTTACAATTATATAGGACATTGGTTAGGTCACTTTTGGAATATTGCGTGCAATTCTGGTCTCCTTTCTATCACAGAGGATGTTGTGAAACTTTTGAAAGAATTCAGAAAGGATTTGAGCTATAGAGAGAGGCGGAATAGGCTGGGTTGTTTTTCCTGGAGCATTGGAGGCTGAGGAGGTTTAGAGAGGTTTATAAAATCATGAGGGGCATGGATACAATAAACAGACAAGGTCTTTTTCTTGAGTGGGGGAGTCCAGAACTGGAGGGCATAGGTTCAGGGTGAGATGGGAAAGATATAAAAGTGACCCAAGTGGCAACCTTTTCATGCGGAGGGTGGTGTGTGTATGGAATGAACTACCAGAAGGAGTGTTGGAGGCTGGTACGATTGCAACATTTAAAAGGCATCTGGATGGGTATATGAATAGAAAGGGATATGGGCCAAGTGCTGGCAAATTGGACTAAATTAGGTTAGCATACCTGGTCAGCAGAGATGAGTTGGATCAAAGGGTCTGTTTCCGTGCTCAACATCTCTATTACTCTATGACTCTACTAATACAGATATCATATGTATTATGACTTATTTTCAAACTTACAATCTATGCATATAATATTTTTATTAATATGTTATAGATAAATCTTCTATTCTCTGCACCTTTTAATACATGCTGGGTAACGGTGAGACAATTAGGGTAGCTGAGACCTTAGTTACTTTTATGTATGGAGACACAGGATACACTCTATACCTTTTATGTATGGAGACACAGGATACACTCTATACCTTTTAATACATTCACCAAAAGAAATGGTTAAATGCATTCCTACATTGAAAAAAGAGAGATGCAGCATTAGTACTGATTTTCCAGAAATTATTATTTCTGTTATGAGGAAGTTCTATTTTTTGTAAATAGCTTTTTAAATGCATTCATAAAATATTGATTGTAGAATGCAGACTGACATTTAACTGAACAATTTGCTGATCATCCACTTCTTTGTATCCTGTGTCTCCATACATAAAAGTAATTAAGGTCTTAGCCACACTGATTGCCTCGCCTTTACTCAGGAAGTATCATCTCTTGTCAACATGTTGAATAATATGATTAGGTCATGCACAAGTAGAGCTTGCATCTGCATCCTATCTCTCGTAAAGCATCACAAAACATGTAACACCTGCCCATTCACATCCTCCCTCCACACTGCCCAAGGCCCCAAACAAACCTTTCAGGTGAAACAGCATCTTACGTGCCCTTCCTTCAATCTAGTCTATTGTATTTGCTGCTCACAATGCAATCTCCTCTACATCACTGATATCAAACATAGATAGGGTGATTGCTTTGTGGAACACATCCATTCTCTCTGCAAGAATGACCCTGGCATTCCAGCTGCTTGCGATTTCAATAAACCTCTAAGTGCCCATGTGAAACTTTCAGTCCTTGGTCTGATACAATGTTCCAATGAAGCTCAACACGAGCTGGAGACATTTCCAGTTGTTATTCTGCAGGTGAAAACTAGTTGTAGCAAAGGGAGGAAAGGTGAGGATGTTTGACTCAGCAAAAGATTCAAAACATTTCCCACATATATTGCCGAATTGTATTTGCCCTTCGAAAAGCATGTGTGCAGCAAACAGAAAACATTTCAGCTCATGAATTACTGATGAGGTCACACACATACACTCTCAGTCTCACTCACACTCTCACTCTCTTACTCTTACTCACACTCACATTCTCACTCTCTCTCTCTTTCTCTCTCAGTCACACACACTCACATCCTAATTGTTAACTAATCGGTGCAGGCTCCACAATGTTTGGTAACTTCAGCAAGAAAAATGAATCACCACCAATAAAGTTGTACTCTGCTATGTGATTCCCAGAATTATATTTCTGTTGTTGAGACAGTATTTAACCTGACGAAACCCAGTTTTGTTACGCAGGATAGGGTCTGCCAAAGTGCACTGGGGAAAGGATGCATTTTGAAACAGTGGTTTTGAAAAACAAGAAACCTGCAATGCCAGTATTTGTATCTTGAGCTCAGGGAGAAAGTCCCAGAATAACTGTACTGCACTGTGGTTAATGGCTCGTACGGCTAGAAGTGGAGAACTGACAGGACTTTGGTTTCAGTCAATATTACTACAGATAGGAAAATAACCAGTTGAAGGGGAGGAGAATGACAACGAGCAAGAACCGTGCAGTACAAAGTGTATTCCTGGTGTCAGTGAATAAATTCTCATCAATAGGCTGTTTCCATTCCTTTCAAAGAATAGAGGTGTCCATGCAGGGCACGACATGTTGTCAGAATACCCGATGAACATTTGCCAAAGCAACTCTGCTTTCGTGAGTTAAATGAACCTGTTTTTGTTGGATCATTATTGAAGATGTTGAGGTAAACATTTTGCTAATTAACTTTTATTCATGTGTTCGAGCATGAGGTCAGAGTCACTGCTGCTTTTCTTTAATGCACCTCATTCACAAGTGTCCATGGCATTATCATGATGAAGCTCTGTACGTACATGCTCATTGAAGCGTTAGTTAACATTTTACTCTACAGTTAAGGGAAAACTTCACAGGAAGTCTAAAAAGTAAACACTTCAAGGACATCTTGAAAGCCTCACCAAAGAGTTTCAGAGCTTCAACATTGTTTCTGAGACATGAGAAATCATTACACAGTATAATCAACATGGTGCAGTCTTATCCACAAAGACACTCCGTCTTCTGAATAGAATAGAGGCCAACAGGAAATTTCAGCCTTGCAAGCCCAGAGTAACAAACATATCCTCTGCACTAGCGGTACATGTATCCAAAATGCAGCAGAGATTTTCATGATCAAACTGGACTGATCAGACATCTTCAGCATCCAGTGTCTGAAACTTAGCTCAATTAATCCTAATAGATGTTGTGGTCATCTTTGCCTTTGAAGGAGCATTCTAAGTGACTTTCTGGTGCCGAGACCTAGCCCTGTTATTTCCCTGACAATGAAATTGTGCAATCCTTTGAGTCTATTTATCTACTTTAATGAATGTTACTTGAGAGTTGAATCAGATGTTCAGCAGGTTTATTTGGAAGCACTAGCTTTTGGAGCACTGCTCCTTCATCAGGTAGCTTTGGAAGAGGATCATAAGGCACAGAATTTATAGCAAAAGATCACAGTGACATGTAACTGAAATGATACAATTGAACAATCCAAGGTTGCTGTTAAGTTTTTCATCTTTTGGAATGGTTTGCAGTTTTCGATTCATTGATATGTAAATCCCAGAACTTCTTTTAAGTCACATTCTAAAAATAACTTAAGGTTTTATAAAAAGAAGGTGGCATCTCAGCTCAGACAATGAATTAAAGGCGTAAGGTTAGTGTCTGTCTATATCCCAACCTTGAGACAGACTGGTTCTATTTCCAAAGTAGGAATTTATAATATGTTACATGAATTGACTACCTGCATTGACTGCCTGCAGATTGTGTACTTTTTGAGCAAAATAGAATGCATCTGCAAATGCGATTCTGTGAATGAAAATTCAACCCACAGACTTATATGTGTGCTTGGTCCATGTGAGAGAGAGTGTGAGTATGTGCATGTGAATGTATGTGTGTGTGTGTGTGTGTGTGAGTGCACGTGAGAGAGTGTGTGTTTGCATGTGTGCATGCTTGGTAAAGTGTGTGTGTGAGTGTGATGGGACATAAACGTGTGTGTGTGTGTGTGCGCGTGCGTGTGTGTATGAGAGAGGATCTGCATGAGTGTCTGAGTATGTAAGAGTGTGTGTGTATGCGTGAGAGAGTGTATAGTATAGTGGGGTCACCCAAGGACCCAGTTGAGGCTATCCTCATGGGTTCTGAACTTGGCTATCAGCATCTGCTCGGCCACTCTGCGCAGAGCTGAGATGTCACCTTTTTTCATGAAACCTTAAGTTATTTTGAGAATGTGACTTAAAAGAAGTTCTGGAATTTACTTATTGATGAACCAAAACCTGCAACCCATTCTAAAAGATGAAAGACTTAACAGCAATCTAGGTTTGTTCAATATATCATTTCAGTTGCATAACACTGAAATCTTTTGCTATAAATTCTGTCATATGATCCTCTTCCAAAGCTACCTGATGAAGGAGCAACACTCTGAAGACTAGTGATTCCAAATAAACCTATTGGACTATAAGCTGGTGTTGGGTGAGTTTTAACTTTGTCCACATCAGTCCAACACCCGCAACTCCACCTCATAATCTACAACCTCAGTTACGCAGTGGAAATGATTTCACCTTATAATTCTGAACATCCCCATAAACCCTACCATGACAGATGAGAACAAAGAACAAATTACTGCCAATACTGGGAAACTGAAATATGAACCAGAGGGAGTGGAGAAAAAGTAGAAATAAAATTACCATTATGAGTATACACATTTTCATCTAAACCCAGAATGTCTCTAGCCCAGCTACTGCAGGACAGTTCTACAGCCACCTATCTGTGTGAATGCTCCTATTACATTCATGACCTTTGGATCATGTGTACTGCATGTGTCTAATGTTAGGCTGAGGTCAGAGAGCTCAGCTATAGTACTATTCAGTTTAAGATGAGTTGCGTTGCAGGTGAGACCCAGGCTAACAGTGATGGATGGTAAGATTACTCCAAATTTCTACTAATTGTGGTCAATTACTTGTGTCTATTTTTCTGTCCTAACCAACCCATGAAGGAAAATGTCCTTTTCATGTTTTATTGAAGTTTATTTCCATTGAATAATTTAAGCATTTGCAAACTTCTAGATAGAAAAATAAACTGATTAATAATAAATTAGCTTTAATGTCGTGGCATCATGAGAAACTGCAATATTAACTTATATGTAGTAAATATTTTATGAGGGAGAACTCAACCTCTTTCTCTTAACAAAATGGTCAAAACTGCACACGCTGGAAATGTAATGATAAACCTTGGAAGTGTTAACAAAGACTCAAATTGGGTCAGTCAGCAGATTATTTACAGAATCATGAGCATCAGGACCTATCCTATCATCTTTCCGTACGTTTATCAATGTAGGTTTAAATGTATTTTTCTTTGTGATTTTTTGTCTTCAACCAGCAGTTTTGCTCTGTTGTCTTCATTGAAATCCTCCATAAGTTAACTATCCCACTTGCCTTCCTTGCTTGTACAAAAATGCTTGGTTAGAGACAGAAAAAACTGCAGATGGGGATTTGCCTTACAACTATAGCTTCTCCCCATTGTTCAGGTGCTGAACCTATACTGCAGGCACTCTGACTTTGATGTCCTTCCCATTGTGGGGCCCAAAGTGCATAAAATATTTGAATTGTAGAAGAACTAATATTTGCATTATAAACGGATGTTAATTTTCCACTGATTAGACAAGTGGGTGGCACAAAGAATGGGTATAGACAAGAATGGGTTACATGCTTAGTACACTCCAGATGGAGAATGACAAAATCTTGATACACTTTGTAGTTCAGCCCATTGATATTGGGGATGGAGAACTTAGCTTACAAGAAATTAGGAGATAGACTTGGTTAACATCCAATGGACAGGGAAGGATGAGAATATTTGGTGAGATGTTTAAATTTATGAAGTGATTTGATAGCATGAAGCAGTAAAGAATGGTTGGGGAGTCTTGGTACTGAGTCAGCAACAAATAGTGATACATGTAAAATTATCACTAAGAAAGTGCAGAGAAAAGTTAAGGAAAAACATACTTAAACAGAGGGTTGTTAGATCATGGAAGATTTTGCCACAGGAAAATAGCATGAATAAAGGAATGAGTCAACAGTTATGTGAAGTAGAGTGGGTGAGAGCAAATAGAACAGCGTATGGAGTACTCTTGCAATGAGCTGGAACAAACATGATGGTTGAACAAGCTTAATTCTAAGTTATTGCCATCCATGATACTATTGTCTGATTTTATCTTCCAGTACCTTAACTAAGGACAAAAGCCATATTTCCATAAAAGAGATTCAACTGGGACTCAGATTGGCAGAGTGTGACTAGTGGTGTCCCACAAGGATCTGTGTTAGAACTCGATTATTCAAATTATCAATAATGACTTGGATAATGGTAAAGAAAGTCTTTTATCCACGTTTGCTGATGACACAAAGTTAGGCAGCATTGTAGGCAGTGAAAACACAAAATTACAAAGGGATATTGACAGACTAAGTGAATGGGCAAATCAGTGGCAGGTGGAATTCAATGTAAGCAGGTTAGACCGCTTTTGGAACACTGAGTTCAATTCTGGTCTCTCTGCTTTAGCAAGATATTGTTAAAATTGAAAGGTGCAGAAAAGATTTACTGGGATGTTGCCAGGGTTGGAGGGTTTGAGCTACAGGGAGAGGCTGATTAGGCTGTGGCTATTTTCCATGCAGCATCAGAGGCTACGGGGTGACCTTATCAAGCTTCATAAAATCATGAGGGGCATGAATATCCAAGATCTTTTCCTCAGGTAGGAGAGACTGAAACTAGAGGGTACAGGGGGTTTAAGGTGAGAGGGGAAATATATAAAATAGACGTAAGGAGTAACGTTTTCACACCGAAGGTGGTGTATGGAGTGAGCTGCCAGAGGAAGTGGTAGAGATTGGTAAATTGCAACATTTAAAAGGCATCTGGATGGGTACATGAATAGGAAGGGTTTAGAGGGATGTGAGCCAAGCGCTGGCAAATGGGAGTAGATTAAGTTACAACATCAGGTCAGCATGGATGAGTTGAATTGAAGGGTCTGTTTCCATGCTGTCCAACGCTATGATTTGATGACTCTAAGCTTGAGGTTATCCATTTTGGACTGAGAAAAGATAGTTCAGGGTACTTCATAGATGGAATAGATTTAAATATAGTGGATGTCCAAACAGATTTGGGGGTGTTTAGGTGCATGGATATTTAAAGTGTCACAAACATGTGCAAAATTTAATCAAGTATGTTAATGGACTGCTGGCCTTTATAACTGGAGGATTGGAATACAAGGATGCAGACATTATGCTGCAGTTATACAAATCCTTGATTAGACCAAACTTGGAGTACTGTGAGCAGATCTGGGCACTGCACCTTTGCAGGATATATTGGCCTTGGAGGGAGTACAATGGAGGTTTACGAGAATTATACCTGGATCTCAGAGTTATGTTACATGGAGAGATTTCACAAATTAGACCTGTTTTCTCCAGATTTAGAAGGAAAATTGATCGGAAGATATTAACAGGAATGGACAGGGTAGATAAAGATAAACTATCTCCACTGGTTGAGGATTCTAGAACTAGGGGGCATATTCTGAGATTTAGGGCCAGACTGTTTAGGAGAGATGTTAGGAAGCACTTCGCCACACCAAAGGTGGTAGATGTTCTTGCACACATGGTAGCAGGTGCAGCATAAGTTGTTAATTTTAAATGTGAAATAGGTAATCTTTTATTAAGTAAAGGTATTAAGGGATATGGGCCGAAAGAAGGTACAGTATATGCAGTTAGGCCACAGATAAGCCATGATCCTATTGAAAGCTGTGACAGGCTCAAGGGGCTGAATGGTCTGCTCCTGTTGCTATAGCATCTTGAATTTGAAACAACGTGATATCATTTTTTTTGTTCTCCAAGCTAAACATAGTGTCAGCTCCGAATCAGTGGATAGCAATCTTCTCTCTGTGTCAGAAGGTCTTAAATTCAAGGTAAGCACCTCATCTAGACTGATGGCCATATTGCAGTTCTGATGGTCTGCTGTGCTATTGAATTGTCCTGTCTATCGGAACAAATATTAAACTGACATTTGCCTCTGCTCTATGTAAAAAATTCCATTGCGCTATTTGAAATAGTAAGGACATTCTCCAAAATCTCTGAGCAAATAATTATTGCTTAACCAATATCAACCAAACAGATTATCTATTAATTGTCAGGTTGTTATTTGTGAGAGCGAGCTGCATGTTAATTGATTGTCACAATTTCTACATAAGTGACTACATTTCAAAAATGTTTCATTGGTCAAAACGTGCTTTGTGATATCCTAAGGTTGGAGCCAGTTATATATAAATACAAGTGCCTCGTTACTTTTATGCAAGATACTCCAAAGATGCAAAGAGCATACAGCATGCTCACACTGATATTTCTAAATTTCATCTGTTACAAATACTGGTCTGTGTAAGACAGTCATGTTTTAAACCATCTCTTTTACTTTAAAGACAGGACAAAGTATTCCAGGAGAACTCTGTGTAGAGATAGGCCTGTGTGATCTGGTTGCCATGGAGGAGAAACTCAAATAGAAATCTACTGAAACATCAAGACAGCTTGTAGACTCAGAGTTGCTGCTTTTCAAAACACGGAGGGAAAATGAGGGAGAAAGAGAAGATACTGCTGTGAAGCAAAGGGGGGAAGACTGTTTTGTGTTAACAAAAGTAGGATGCTTGATAGGTTTGAATATAAACATGAAGGAACATAACTAACCACACATTTGGAGGTTTCATGGAATCCCTACAATGTGGAAGCAGGCTATTTGGCCCATGAAGTGCACACTGATCCTCTGAAGGGCATCCCACTCAGACCCATCACCTCCACCATGTCCCTTTAACCCCCATGGCAAATCAACCTAGCCTACACATCCCTGGACACTACAGGCAATTTAGCATGGCCAATCTAACTGGTCTACACTTATTTGCACTGTGGGAGGAAACCAGAACACCCAAAGGAAACACAGCCAGACACGGAAAGGTTGTGCAAACGCCACACAGACAGTCAACCAAGGGTGGAATCGAATCCAGGTCATTGTGATAAAAGCAAATTACTGCAGATGCTGGAATCTGAAACCAAAAGAGAAAATGCTGGAAAATCTCAGCAGGTCTGGCAGCAACTGTAAGGAGAGAAAAGAGCTGATGTTTCGAGTCTAACTGACCCTTTGTCAAAGCTAGAAAAAAAAGGGAGAAATAGGGAGGTATTTATACGAGGCTGAGAGAAGGTGAGTCATGGCTCCAGAAGCAAAGGCAGCAACAAAGAGGTGATAATGACAGTGCATAGGGAGATTATAGG
>NC_057720.1:89444598-89448863 GCF_004010195.1 Chiloscyllium plagiosum | reverse complement strand
AGCACTGGCTTCAGCCTTGGTCATTCACAGCTCCTAATCTCCCTATAATCTCTCTATGCACTGTCATTATCACCTCTTTATTGCTACCTTTGCTTCTGGAGCCATGACTCAGCTTCTCCCTATTTCTCCCTTTGTTTTAATCTTTGACAAAGGGTCAGTTAGACTCGAAACGTCAGCTCTTTTCTTCTTTATTGCTACCTTTGCTTCTGGAGCCATGACTCACCTTCTCCCTATTTCTCCCTTTGTTTTAATCTTTGACAAAGGGTCAGTTAGACTCGAAATGTCAGCTCTTTTCTCTCCTTACAGATGCTGCCAGACCTGCTGAGATTTTCCAGCATTTTCTCTTTTGGTCCCTAACATTGTGAGGCAATAGTGCTAAGCACTGAGCCACCATGCAGCTTCCATTCATTTTTCATGTTTCACGATTCATTTAGGGTGGAAGGAGTCACTGAGGTGGGCCCTGCTGGTGAAATTGAGAGTCAAGTTGAGCGAAATGACTTTTGAACAACACTGAAAGTTTCAGTCGATCATGGCAGGGAGACGTGAGTCATCTGGAGAGCCAAAATATCTTTCAATTTGTTCTTGTAATGGCACACATTTGCTGGAAGTGTGGTGCACAGCAAAAAAAGGTTTAATTTGCAGCTCAGTTCTGTTAATATTTAATAGTCCTACGTTGTGTTTGCAGTATTGTTTGCAAGTGATGTTGAACCAAGTTGATTTTAGTTTGTTTCTTACAGTTAAATACTTAAAGTGAGAAATCTCATCCTTTGGTAATGCCTGCCATCACTGGGAAATTCATGTCTTTTCAAATTATTAATCTTTATGAAGATGATAACACACATAAAACACAAAAAAAGACAATAGTGTAAAGTTGGGGAGGGTGGGGTTTTGGACTAGAGTGGGAAGGATACAATTCCTCAGTGTTTGATGTTATAAAGTTATTGTTGATCAGAACTAAATGAGAACACTGTAATTCAAAATCTACATAATAATGATTCAATACCAGATTGAAGAAGGGCTCAGAGGGAGGAGAAATGAGAAGTGGAACAAATACTAATTGATATTCAGGCAGAATGAAAAGAATGAATTATAACACAAGAAGGAAGATAGAATCGCAATCACTGATTCTTTACACAAGCACACTGTGTACATTTAGAAGGCAAGCAGCTAAAAAGTACAATAGTTTGCACTTCCCTGTTTGTTTTTCATCTATTTGCTGTCACTGATCTGTTTAATTTTGCTGTTTAAACATTCATGCTGTTTCGCTAAAAGTAATTTTTAAACACATGTTCACAACTGATCGACAAAGCAATTTTAATACAATGAATGGAAGATCCTCCACTATGAACGTTAGGCTGGAGTAATTGCTAGTCACTAGGTGACATTTGACCATTCTCTATATTCCCTACAGCCATCAGTAAAGAATTAAACATACCACAGAATTGCAGAATTGTTACAACAGAGGAGACTAATGGTCCATTGCTTTGTCTGATCAAAATAAGGTTCATGATTGACTTCACCGTTCGCTACCACATCACGCATGGCGGGGGGGGGGGGGCTCATTTTTCACATCTAAACTAACCTCTGCTTCAGGATTTTGCTGGAGAGCAATGATAATCCCCAGCTTCATTTTTGCAACCAAGCATCACCTGAAAGCACCTTCCCCTGCCTGAACCATCACCACATTCAATAACAAGTTCAAAGCCCTTCTGGAGTCTTTTGTCACTGAGATTAGGCCATCTGTGTAATTGCTGCCTTGTTTGTGTGTTGCATAGAGCCATTTGCCGAGTCCATCAGGAAGGATGCGAGCCTGAAAGGGGTGACTATTCCTGGCAGCGGGGGTCTGCAGGTTGTGCATTTGTGACCAGTTCGAACGGGCCTCGGGGGCCAAGGTAAACCGAGGCAAGAGCGAAGCCATGCTCTTCGGGAACTGGGCCGACCAATCCTCTATCCCCTTCACCGTCAGGACTGACCACCTGAACGTGCTGGGTATTTGGTTCGGGGGGGCTGGGGCTTGCGCCAAGACCTGGGAGGAGCGGATCAGAAAGGTGAGACAGAAACTGGGCAGATGGGAGAAACGGTCGCTCTCCATCGCGGGTAAGAACCTGGTCATCAGGTGTGAGGTACTCTCAGTATTGTTATACGTGGCACAAGTCTGGCCTATCCCCAGAACCTGTGCCGCCGCAGTCACCCGGGCCATCTTCCACTTCGTGTGGAGATCAAACATGGGCCAGGTCCAAAGCGATGTAATGTACAAAGACCGGTGCAATGGGGGAAAAAACACACCCAATGCCACCCTCACCCTGATGGCCACCTTTGTGTGTGGCTGCATCAAGCTGTGCGTGGATCCCCGGTACGCAAACACCAAGTGTCACTACGTACTGAGGTTCTACCTGTCCCCGGTGTTGCAAAGGATGGGCCTGGCCTCACTGCCGCCTCGCTGCCGCGGAACGCTCCGAGTAGTTGGACTGTTCCGTATCACCTGTCCTTCGTGGAGAAATTTATGAAGAAAAACATCTTTGACCACAAGTCCATCAGGAAGTGGTCAGCACATAGTGTCCTTGAGACCCTTTGGGAAAAGGAGAGGGCGGATCCTATCGAGCGGTTCTCTGAGCAGACTGTCAAAGCCATTTGGCAGGATGCCTCATCGCCAGAACTTTCCAACAAGCACCAAGACATGGCTTGGCTGGTGGTGAGAAGGGCTCTGCCTGTGAGATCCTTTATGCACGCCCGGACTCTCAGCCGCACCGCACGCTGCCCTCGAAGCGGCTGCGGGGGGGGAAACGAGACTGTCACATGCCTCCTTCTGGAATGTGCCTATGCAGAAGACGTCTGGAGAGGAATGCAGTGGTGTTTGTCGAGGTTCGTCCAGAGCAGTGCCGTGACGCGGGACTCGGTGCTCTATGGTCTGTTCCCCGGGACGCACACCGAGACGAACATCAACTGTGCCTGGAGGATCATCAACTCGGTGAAGGACGCTCTCTGGGCGGCCCAAAACCTGCTGATCTTCCAGCTGAAGGAGTTGACCCCGACTGAGTGTTGCAGATTGGCACATTACAAGGTCCAGGACTACGTGTTGAGGGACGCGCTGAAGCTTGGGGCAGCTGCCGCCAAGGCGCGGTGGGGAAAGACCACTGTGTAAAGTCTGCCTGCCTAACGAAGAATAGGGGGCCCATGCAGTCGTTGGGCTCTGCTGTTGCCTCAGCTAATTATATGGGCATATGATTGAAAAATTTACAGACCTGTATAAAAATGATAAATTCTGATCTCTGTATGTACATGTTTACATATGTATGGCATGACCAACTGTACAGACCATCAAATTATTTTATGAATAAAGTATATTTTTGAAATAAAAAAAAAATCTGTGTAATTGCTGCTGACATGTACCTAACCCTCCTGATCCATAAGGCACACTGGCAATGTGAAGGTGGCACACTCACAGTGTGAGATCGGCACACTGGCAGTTGTGAGACCAGGTCTCTGGCAATGTGGGATCGACATACTGACAGTGTGAGACCAGGTCTCTGGCAATGTGGGATCTACACACTAACAGTATGAGACCAGGTCTCTGGCAATGTGGGATCTGCACACTGACAGTGTGAGACCAGCTCTCTGGCAAGAACAAAGAACAATGAAAATTTACAGTCCAGGAACAGGCCCTTCAGCCCTCCAAGCCCGAGCCGATCCAAATATACTGTCTAAACCTGTTGGTCAATTCCTAAGCATCTTTATCCCTCTACTCCCCACCTACTTTTGCATTTATCCAGATGCATCTTAAATGAATCTACCGTACTTGCCTCAATCACCACTGCTGGCAACGCGTTCCAAATGCCTACCACCCTCTGTGTGAAGTACTTGCCGTGTGTATCCCCATTAAACTTTCCACCTCTCACCTTGAAAGCGTGATCTCTCATTATTGAATCCTTCACCCTGGGAAAAAGCTTGTCTCTATCCACCCTGTCTATACCCTTCATGATTTTGTAAACCTCAATCAGGTCCCCCGTCAATCTCCTTTTTTCTAATGAAAATAAACCTAACCTACTCAACCTTTCTTCATAACTAGCACCCTCCATCCCAGGCAACATCCTCATAAACCTTCTCTGCACCTTCTCCAAAGCGTCCACATCCTATTGATAATGTGGCGACCAGAACTGTACACAGTATTCTAAGTGCAGCCGAACCAATGTCTTGTACAATGTCAACATGACTTGCCAGCTCTTATACTCAATACCCCATCCAATGAAGGCAAGCATACTATATGC
>NC_057720.1:89409427-89443347 GCF_004010195.1 Chiloscyllium plagiosum | reverse complement strand
TGCACACTGACAGTGTGAGACCATGTCTCTGGCAATGTGGGATCTACACACTGACAGTGTAAGGGCAGGTCTCTGGCAATGTGGGATCTGCACACTGACAGTGTGAGACCAGGTCACTGTCAATGTGGGATCTGCACACTGACAGTGTGAGACCAGGTCACTGTCAATGTGGGATCTGCACACTGACAGTGTGAGACCAGGTCACTGTCAATGTGGGATCTGCACACTGACAGTGTGAGACCAGGTCACTGTCAATGTGGGATCTGCACACTGACAGTGTGAGACCAGGTCTCTGGCTATGTGGGATCTGCACACTGACAGTGTGAGACCAGGTCTCTGGCTATGTGGGATCTGCACACTGACAGTGTGAGACCAGGTCTCTGGCTATGTGGGATCTGCACACTGACAGTGTAAGGGCAGGTCTCTGGCAATGTGGGATCTGCACACTGACAGTGTGAGACCAGGTCACTGTCAATGTGGGATCTGCACACTGACAGTGTGAGACCAGGTCTCTGGCAATGTGGGATCTGCACACTGACAGTGTGAGACCAGCTCTCTGGCAATGTGGGATCTGCACACAGACAATGTGAGACCAGCTCTCTGGCAATTTGGGATCTGCACACTTATAGTGTAAGACCAGCTCTCTGGCATTGTGGGATATGCACACTGACAGTTTGAGACCAGCTCTCTGACAATGTGGGATCTGCACACTGACAGTGTGAGACCAGCTCTCTGGCAATGTGGGATCTGCACACTGACAGTGTGAGACCAGCTCTCTGGCAATGTGGGATCTGCACACTGACAGTGTGAGACCAGCTCTCTGGCAATGTGGGATCTGCACACTGAAAGTGTGAGACCAACTCTTTGGCAATGTGGGATCTGCACACTGACAGTGTGAGACCAGCTCTCTGGCAATGTGGGATCTGCACACTGACAACATGAGACCAGCTCTCTGGCAAATTGGGATCTGCACACTGACAGTGTGAGACCAGCTCTCTGGCAATGTGGGATCTGCACACTGATAGTGTGAGACCAGCTCTCTGGCAATGTGGGATCTGCACACTGACAGTGTGAGACCAGGTCTCTGACAATGTAGGATATGCACACTGACAGTGTGAGACCAGGTCTCTGGCAATGTGGGATCTACACACTGACAGAGTGAGACCAGCTCTCTGACAATGTGGGATCTACACACTGACAGTGTAAGGGCAGGTCTCTGGCAATGTGGGATCTGCACACTGACAGTATGAGACCAGCTCTCTGGCAATGTGGGACTGCACACTGACAGTGTGAGACCAGGTCTCTGGCAATGTGGGATCTGCACACTGACAGTGTGAGACCAGCTCTCTGGCAATGTGGGATATGCGCACTGACAGTGTGAGACCAGGTCTCTGGCAATGTGGGACCTGCACAATGACTGTGTGAGACCAGGTCTTTTGGCAATGTGGGATATGCGCACTGACAGTGTGAGACCAGCTCTCTGGCAATGTGGGATCTGCACACTGACATGTGAGACCAGCTCTCTGGCAATGTGGGATCTACACACTGACAGTGTAAGGGCAGGTCTCTGGCAATGTGGGATCTGCACACTGACAGTGTGAGACCAGCTCTCTGGCAATGTGGGATCTGCACACTGATATTGTAAGCCCAGCTCTCTGGCAATGTGGGATATGCACACTGACAGTTTGAGACCAGCTCTCTGACAATGTGGGATCTGCACACTGACAGTGTGAGACCAGCTCTTTGGCAATGTGGGATCTGCACACTGACAGTGTGAGACCAGCTCTCTGGCAATGTGGGACCTACACACTGACAGTGTAAGGGCAGGTCTCTGGCAATGTGCGATCTGCACAATGACTGTGTGAGACCAGGTCTCTGGCAATGTGGGATCTGCACACTGACAGTGTGAGACCAGCTCTCTGGCAATGTGGGATCTACACACTGACAGTGTGAGACCAGGTCTCTGGCAATGTGGGATCTGCACACTGACAATGTGAGACTAGCTCTCTGGCAATGTGGGATCTGCACACTGACAGTGTAAGGGCAGGTCTCTGACAATGTGGGATCTGCACACTAGGGCAGGTCTCTGACAATGTGGGATCTGCACACTGCCAGTGTGAGACCAGGTCTCTGGCAATGTGGGATCTACACACTGACAGTGTGAGACCAGCTCTCTGACAATGTGGGATCTGCACACTGACAGTGTAAGAGCATGTCTCTGGCAATGTGGGATCTGCACACTGACAGTGTGAGACCAGCTCTCTGGCAACGTTGGATCTGCACACTGACAGTGTGAGACCAGCTCTCTGGCAATGTGGGATCTGCACACTGACAGTGTGAGACCAGCTCTCTGGCAATGTGGGATCTACACACTGGCAGTGTAAGGGCAGGTCTCTGGCAATGTGGGATCTGCACAATGACTGTGTGAGACCAGCTCTATGGCAATGTGGGTTCTGCACACTGACAGTGTGAGACCAGCTCTCTGGCAATGTGGGATCTACACACTGACAGTGTAAGGGCAGGTCTCTGGCAATGTGGGATCTGCACACTGACAGTGTGAGACCACCTCTCTGGCAATGTGGGATCTGCACTCTGACTGTGTGAGACCAGCTCTCTGGCAATGTGGGATCTGCACACTGACAATGTGAGACCAGCTCTCTGGCAATGTGGGATCTGCACACAGACAGTGTGAGACCAGCTCTCTGGCAATGTGGGATCTACACACTGACTGTGTAAGGGCAGGTCTCTGGCAATGTGGGATCTGCACACTGACAATGTAAGACCAGCTCTCTGGCAAGAACAAAGAACAATGAAAATTTACAGTCCTGGAACAGGCCCTTCAGCCCTCCAAGCCTGATCCGATCCAAATATCCTGTCTAAACCTGTTGGTCAATTCCTAAGCATCTTTATCCCTCTACTCCCCACCTACTTTTGCATTTATCCAGATGCATCTTAAATGAATCTACCGTGCTTGCCTCAACCACCTCTGCTGGCAACGCGTTCCAAATGCCTACCACCCTCTGTGTGATGTACTTGCCGTGTGTATCCCCATTAAACTTTCCACCTCTCACCTTGAAAGCGTGATCTCTTATTATTGAATCCTTCACCCTGGGAAAAAGCTTGTCTCTATCCACGCTGTCTATATCCTTCATGATTTTGTAAACCTCAATCAGGTCCCCCCTCAATCTCCTTTTTTCTAATGAAAATAAACCTAACCTACTCAACCTTTCTTCATAACTAGCCCCCTCCATCCCAGGCAACATCCTCATAAACCTTCTCTGCACCTTCTCCAAAGCGTCCACATCGTTTTGATAATGTGGCGATCAGAACTGTACACAGTGTTCTAAGTGCAGCCAAACCAATGTCTTGTACAATGTCAATATGACTTGCCAGCTCTTATACTCAATACCCCATCCAATGAAGGCAAGCATACTATATGCCGTCTTGACCACTCTATCCACCTGTGCAGCAACCTTCAGGGTACAATGGACCTGCACTCCGAAATCTCTCTGCCCATCAACTTTTCCCAAGGCTCTTCCGTTCATTGTATAATTCGCTCTAGAATTAATCTTGCCTAAATGCATCACCTCACATTTGTCTGGATTGAAATCTATCTGCTACTTTTCGGCCCAACTCTCCAGTCTATCTATATCCTCCTGCATTCTCAGTCCCTTATGCTTTCTTCTACTCCACCAATCTTTGTGCCATCTGCAAACTTGCTGACCATACCAACAGTGCCCTCTTCCAGATCATTTATGTATATTACAAACAACAGTGCCCCCAACACTGACCCCTGTGGACCACCACTGGTCACCTTTCTCCATTTCGCGAAACTCCCTTCAACTACTACTCTCTGTCTCCTGTTGCTCAACCAGTTTCTTTATCCACCTACTTATCAAGTGCCTTACTTAAAGTCCATGTATATGACATCAACAGCGCTTCCTTCATCTATCAACTTGGTCACTTCCTCAAAAAACTCTATTAAGTTGGTAAGGTAAGATCTCCCCCGCACAAAACCATGTTGCCTATCACTGATAAGCCCTTTCTTTTCTAAATATAGATAGATCCAATCCCTCAGTACCTTCTCCAGCAACTTTCCCACCACTGACGTCAGGCTCACTGGTCTGTAGTTACCCGGAAAAATCCTACTACCCTTCTTGTGCAGGGGGACAACATAAGCTACCCTCCAGTCCTTCGGCACCTCACCTGTGTTTAAGGATGCCACAATGATATCTGTCAGGGCCCCGGCTATTTCCACTCTCATCTCCCTCAGCAACCTGGGATAGATCCCATCCGGTCCTGGGGATTTGTCCACCTTAATAACCTCTAGCCGACCCAACACATCTTCTCTACTAATTTCAACATGATCCAGACTAATCAAACTTCTATCTCTAACCTCAACATTTATCATCTTCCTCTCTTCAGTGATCACTGATGCAAAGTAATCATTCAGAATCTCACCCATTCTCTCAGGTTTAGAAGACAGCCTTCCTTCATTATCCTTTAGTGGGCGGCACGGTGGCACAGTGGTTAGCACTGCTGCCTCACAGCACGAGAGACCCGGGTTCATTTCCTGCCTCAGGCGACTGACTGTGTGGAATTTGCACGTTCTCCCCGTGTCTGCGTGGGTTTCGTCCGGTTTCCTCCCACAGTCCAAAGATGTGCAGGTCAGGTGAATTGGCCACGCTAAATTGCCTGTAGTGTTAGGTAAGGGGTAAATGTAGGGGTATGGGTGGGTTACGCTTGGGCGGGTCGGTGAGGACTTGTTGGGCCGAAGGGCCTGTTTCCACACTGTAATGTAATCAATCCTTTCTCTAGTTACCCGCTTGCTTCTTATATAAGAATAAAATGCTTTGGGATTCTCCTTAATTCTGCTTGCTAAAGCTATTTCATGACCCCTTTTAGCCCGCTTGATTCCTCATTTAAGACTTGTCCTACTCTTCCGATATTCTTCCAGGGCCAGTTCTGTTCTTAGCTGCCTGGACCTAATGTATGCTTCCCTTTTCCTCCTGGCTTGTTGTACAATTTCTCCTGTCATCCACGGTTCACGAATCTTGCCCTTCCTATCCTTTGCCTTCAACGGGACATGCCTGTCCTGCACTACCGTTAACCTATCTTTGAAAGCCTCCCACATCTCAAATGTGGACTTCCCTTCAAATAGCTGTGTCCAATCCTCATTTCCGAGCTCCTGCCTAATTTTGATATAATTGGCCTTGGCCCAGTTTAACACTCTTCCCTTAGGACCACTCTCTTCTTTATCTATGAGTATTCTAAAACTTACAGAATTGTGGTCACTGTTCCCAAAGAAATCCCCCACCGCAACTTCGACCACATGTCCTGGCTCATTCCCCAGTACCAGGTCCAATATGGCCCCTTCCCTCGTCGGACTATTGACATACTACTCTAGAAAAATCTCCTGGATGCTTCTTAAGAATTCTACCCCATCCAGACCTCTAACATTAAGTGTATCCCAGTCAATGTTGGGAAAATTAAAATCTCCCATCACCACTACCCTATTGCCTCTACATCTTTCCATAATCTGTTTACCCATTTGTTCTTCTACCTCACGCTCACTGTTGGGAGGCCTGTAATACAGCCCCAACAATGTAACTGCACCCTTCTTATTTCTCAGCTCCACCCATAACGCCTCACTACTCAAACTCTCCATAGTGTCCTTTAGCACAGCTGTGATATCATCCCTGACCAGCAATGCAAATCCATCCCCCCTTTTACTTCCCTCCCTGTCCTGTCTGAAGCGTCTATATCCTGGAAGATTTAATTGCCAATCATCATGCCCTTCCTTCAACCAAGTCTCTGTGATTGCAATAACATCATACTCCCAGGCACCAATCCAAGCCCTAAGTTCATCTGCCTTACACACTATACTCCTTGCATTAAAGGTAGATGCATTTCATGCCACCAGTTTGTTTGCGCTCATCTGCTGTCTGCCTACTCTTCCCCTTATTAATGCTATCTTCATGATTCTTACAGTCTCCAGTCTCCACCTCACTGTCTACTTGTTTTCTCTTCTGGTTCCTGGCCCCCTGCCACATTAGTTTAAAACCTCCCCAACAGCAGTGGCAAAAACTCCCCCAAGGACATTAGTTCCAGTCTGGATCAGATATAGACCGTCCATTTTGTAATAGTTCCACCTTCCCCAGAATTGGTCCCAATGTCCAACAAATCTGAACCCCTCCCTCCTACACCATCTCTAACGCCACGTGTTCATCCTGCCTATTTTTTCATTTCTACATTGGCTATCATGTGACACTGGTAGTAATCCCGAGATCACTACCTTTGAGGTCCTTCTCTTTAACTTCTCTCCTAGCTCCCTGAATTCTTCTTTCAGGACCTCATCTCGCTTTCTACTTATATTGTTGGTGCCTATATTCACCAAGACAACTGGCTGTTCACCCTCACCTTTTAGAATTTTCTGCAGTGACATCCCTGACCCGAGCACCTGGGAGACCACATACCATCCGGGAGTCCCGTTTCCGGCCACAGAACCGCCTATCTACTCCCCTTACAATAGGATCCCTTATGACTATGGACCTACAAGTCTTTTTCCCGCCCTTCTGAACAGCAGTGCCCGCCACGGTGCCATGATCCTGGCAACTGCTGCCCTCCCCTGGTGAGCCATCTCCCCCAACAGTATCTGTTTTGGAGGGAGATGACCGCAGGGGATACCTGCACTGCCTTCCTACTCTTTTTCTGTCTTTTGGTCACCCATTCACTGTCTCCCTCAGCAATCCTAACTTGTGGTGTGACCAGTTCACTAAATGTGCTATCCACGACCTCCTCAGCATCGTGGATGCTCCACAGTGAGTCCATCCGCAGCTAAGAGCCGTCATGCTATCAAACAACAGCTGCAGCTGGACACACTTCTTGCAAGTGTAAGAGACAGGGACATCAGACATGTTCCTAAGCTCCCACATCAAGCAAGAGGCACGTGCCATGGGTCTGAGGTTCCCTGCCATTGTAAGCTTAGCTTTATATGAACTAACTAAACCCAACCAATGCACTTAAATATATGAAAAAGATAAAGAAAAAATAAAAGCTTTACTTTACAGAGTCTTTTTCTTCTGATTAGAGGAGGGGGGGGCGGGAGGGAGATACTACATGTGCAGTATCTTGGATATAGCCACTGCCCAAATATAAATTAAGCCCTTACCTTCCTAGCAGCCCTCGTTTCACTCCACCTTCTCTCCTCACCTCTCTGTCAAAATGGAGGCCCAACTCCTGAGGTAAGACCCTTTTTAAGTGGGAAAACTTAGCCTTCCCGGCAGCCCTCGCTTCACTCCACCTTCTCTCCTCGCTGCTCTGTCAAAATATAAGGTCTGCACATGGCAGTGTAAGGGCAGGTCTCCAGCAGTGTTACATTGCAAAGAGGGGTCCACTGACAACTGTTCAATTCTTCATCACTGTAAGCTCAGTTTTCATGTTAAGAAAGCTGATGACCAATCCTACCATGAGTTTAATGTACACTTTAGGAGGTGTTTCATTACGTATTCATGGCTTCTTAACAAAACACCACTTTAATAATCCGTATAACCTTAATGAGAATTGTCATTCAGTGCCTTGTGAACCTGATTCAGCCAGCTCCATTAACTGTGTGCCACACTCCTAGATGGCTGGCTTGCTGCAGATATAAAGATCTGGTAAGAAAATCAATTTGATCTGCAGTGTACCTCTTCACTCCAGTCTTTTACTTTGGGTCAGGCTTTTGCAAAAGAGATGGTAATCACATACTTGTGCAGTAGCAGCCTATATATACGAGCTCACTGCAGCATATTGTGGTTAAAAGGCAATCACATGTGGGATAGTCAGCGAGGAACTGCTATTTGTCTTTGTCGCAGAGATTAAAAGAATTGTTGGGAGTATGAGAGGTAAGCGTGAAGTCCTGGAGAAGTGAGATAGGCGGGAAGAAAAATGTACCTCAAAACACACATAAAATGCTATGAGCTGAGGGTCATCCTTTTAAAGTGGAGTCTCATCATATGCAAGGTCACTGGTTTTTGATTTCCTGAGGAAAATCAATCCAATTGAAGCATGACAATTAGAATCCCATGTAATAAAATCCTAAGCTGTTGTGTGCAGCCTTTATAAACTGACAGGGCATTTTTAAAAAAAATGAGTCATGCCTCCTTCAAAAATAATGGTTGTGAAGAAAAAAAAAATAGCATTTAAAAGTCTTTCCCCTTTACTATCTTTCTGTATGTTTTTGTTGATGTTTTGGAAGACTGCTGAGGAAGAGACACCCATAGTACTATTTTGTGTGAGCTGAATGGATATGCTTCAACATCAGTAGGTTGGACAAGATGGTTCAGAGGGTATTGTACATGAATCCAACTGTTTCACATTTCAGTGGCTTAGTAACCACTCTCAGTCAGCATCTTTCTTAAGCAACAGCAAGGTTCTGGAAATCTGAAATAAAAACTGGAAGTCCAGGAAATAATCAATAAATGGGACACTCACTGAGGAAAGAGAAAAAACAGTTAGCAATTTAGATCATGATCACGACGTTTTTCTCTTTGCAGATATCATTTGCTCATTCATGATAAATCTGAGCCTGGATGTTAATTGAATTTGGGCACTCTCTTCTTGGGCTCAGAGTCTTCAGCACCCTGTGTTTGTAATTCTTGAGTACCGATATTACTGGGTGTAACAAAATGATTTATTTAAAAAGGTAGGTCCCCCCTGTAAAGGAAGATAGTGAGGCAAAATGATAGAGAGGTTTACAGAGAGAATTCCCAAGAGTTCCTGAAGCAGAAGACTCAGTTGCAACTGTTCTTTTTTGATTATTTGCCCATGGGATGTGGGTGTTGATGGCTGGGCCAGCCCTTGAGAAAGTAATGGTAAGCTGCCTACTTGACCTGCTGCAGTTGGTGCGGCCAAAGACAATTGGGAATACACAGGAGGTCAAAACTGGAATTCTGACAGGATTGCATAGCTGGCCAAAATTACAGAAATATGTGGAGGAAGGCCTTGACACCTCCAACCACATGGCATCAATGTTGATTTCACTAGTTTCCTCATCTCCACTCCCCCCACCTCATCCCAAATCCTACCCTCCAATTCAGCACTGCCCTCTTGAACTGTCCATCTTCCTTCCAACCTATCTGCTCCACCCTCCCCTACAATGTAGCACCATCACCCCTCACCCTGCATCTACCTATTCCTTTCCCAGCTACCTTCCCCAGCTCCACCCCTATTTATCTCTCCTATTTATCTCTCAGCTCCCATCGCCCCCTCCCCCCTTCCATCCCCCCAACATTCCTGATAAAGGTCTTATGCCCAAAATGTCGACTCTCCTGCTCCTTGGATGCTGCTTGACCTGCTGTGCTTTACCAGCGCTACACTTTGCAACATTAGTCTGCCTGGGATGCACACATAGAAATCTAGGAACTGGAACAACCCTTGAACCTTCTCTGCTCTTTAGCTACATCATCACTAGACTGTATCTCAATTCAATATACACACGTTGGCTCCACGTTGGCCTTTGTATCTCTTACTGAGCATCAATCTATCATATCGGAATGGGAGGAGAGAGAGTCTTGAGATGGCAAAGTCCAGAGAGGAAATAATTAGGAGAGTAACTTGTACATAAGTGACTCCCTCCACCTCCAGCTCAGGAAAAATGACCTATGGATTTGACATCTAATTAAATGAACGTAATCTGTTTACATGATCTAAAGACCACTGATCCCTTTATACGAACGTGTAAGCTATTCAATAAGATCATGACCTTACATGGATTTTAACAGCCCAGTTGTAATTACAACAGTCCATTTAAATACAGATAGGAGCAGTGATTTATTTCAATGGTAAAGGCCCACAGTATTTATATGGAGAGATGAGATTGATTGATAGTCATGGGGAACACACTAATTTACTTGAATCTGCACTGCAGGGGAGCTGACCCAATTCGAAGCCTTTCAGGGGAGATCTATTTATGTACGGTTCTGAGCCAGTAATCTAATAAATACAATTAAGTGATGGTGATTTATTTAAAAGGGGACCTGGAGGCACAGTAGAGGTGGCAAATAGTCCTGTTGATGCCTGGTGTGGACTTCAGCACAAACAGATGTAGTTAAATGTTTTCTTTATTCATTCAGGGCATGTGGGTGTCGCTGAGTGGACCAATGTTTATTGCCCATTCCTAGTTGCACTTAAGAAAGTGGTGGTAAGCTGCAAGTTTGAACCACTGCAGTTTATTTGCTACTGGTACATGCCATTAGGGAGGGAAGTCCAGGATTATGGCCCTGCAGGTAGTGCAGCTGGTGATGTTCCCTTGTGTCTGCTGCTTTCACCTTTCCAGATGGCAGGTGGTCTTGGGTTTAGAAGGTGCTGTTTAAGGATCCTGGGGGAATTTCTGCAGAACATCTTGTAGATGATACACACACCTGCTAGTGCGTATCAGCGGTGGAGAGAGTGAAAGTTTGTGGATGTGATGCCAATCAAGCCGACTGTTTTGTCTTGGATGGTATCAAGCTTCTTGACGGTTATTGGAGTTTTAATTATCCGGTTAAATGGGAAGATTAGATTAGATTACATTAGGTTAGATTACATTACAGTGTGGAAACAGGCCCTTCAGCCCAACAACTCCACACCGACCCGCCGAAGCGAAACCCACCCATACTCCTACATTTACCCCTTACCTAACACTACGGGCAATTTAGTATGGCCAATTCACCTGGCCCTGCACATCTTTGGACTGTGGGAGGAAACCGGAGCACCCGGAGGAAATCCACGCAGACACGGGGAGAACGTGCAAACTCCACACAGTCAGTCGCCTGAGGCGGGAATTGAACCCAGGTCTCAGGCGCTGTGAGGCAGCAGTACTAACCACTGTGCCACCGTGCCACCCACAAAGTATTGCATTACACATTGACTTTGTGCTTTGTTGAGGATAGACAGACTTCGGGAAGTCAGGAGGTGAGTTAGTCGCTGCAGGATTCCTAACCTCTGAACTGTTTTGGAGCCATATTATTTATATAGTTCATCCTGTTCAGTTTTTGGTCAATGATAAACCTTACAATATTGGTGGGGAAGGAGGGTGTGGGGTCAGTGATGGTAAGGCTATTGAATGTCAAGAGGTAATAGGTAGATTCTCTCTTGTTGAAGATGGTCATTGCCTGCCATTTGTGTGGCATGCATGTTACTTGCCACTTATCAGCCCAACAGGTCAGGCAGCATCAGAGGAGCAGGAGAATCAACGTTTCAGGCATAAGCCCTTCATCAGCCTTTCATTTCCTGATGAAGGGCTTATGTCCGAAACGTCGATTCTCCTGCTCCTCGGATACTGCCTGACCTGCTGTGCTTTTCCAGCAACACACACTGGACTCTGATCTCAAGCATCTGCAGTCCTCACTTTCTCCCACTTATCAGCCCAAGACCAGATCTCATCCAAATCTTGTTACTTTTGGACATGGACTGCTTCAGTACCTCAGGAAATGTAAATGGGGCTGAACATTCTGATTTCATCAGTGAACATCCCCCACTTCTGACCTTAGAACGTAGGGCTGGTCACTGATGAAGCAATGGGAGATCTTTGGGTTGAGGACACTATCATGAGGAACTCTTTCAGAGATGTCTAGAAAATAAATATACATCGATCTACGTACTTAGATGACTGATCTCCAACAACCACAACCATTTTGCTATGTATGACATCAACAAGTGAAGTGTTTTTCCCCTGTTTTCCATTGGCTCCAGTTTTGCTAAGGCTCTTTGATATCACATTTGGTCAAATGTGGTTTTAATGTCAATTCCAGTGGCTTACTTCTGGTGTTCAGATTCTTTGTCCACATTTGAACCCAGTTTGTAATGGGTTCAGCAGCTGAATGATCCTGGTTGAATCCAAATTAGGTTAGTGGGGAGATTATTGTTAAGGAGATAATACCTCACCTTTACTGATTATGCCCCTTTCGGTCAGTTTACTGATGACTGAGTGTGAATGATGGGGAGGTAATTGGCCAGATAGGATTTCTGCTACTTTGTGAACAAGACATTGATGGAAAATTTTCCATATTGACAAGTTGATGCCAATTTTCTTGTTGCGGAGGTCTTTGATTTCAGGCATTGTCAATTCCAGTCCTATTAAGGGTTAAATACCTTTCAAGGTGCATCTGGTCATTAAAATGTAGGGGGGGTGGGGGGGAGTCCAGTTGAACTGGAGGGTGAGTTCCTTATGAGCATGACTTCAAAGGGTAAAGCTGTGTTCCAGGTTGCGAGGTTTTACTGGATGATCTTTTGCAGCATCCTTCTGAGGGCTCCTTGGGGACATTTATTGCTTTGACCAGGCCCTGATGGGGTTCTCCACCGTAGCTCAAATTGCTGGTGAGGCAGGTGTGCCCTTTGCTATGTCTGATCACAATGTTACGACCCTGTGACATCAGAGTCCCGCGTACTATGTGGTTTTGGCTCATTGTCTTTAATCCTGCAGCGCAGCTTGAGTTGAATGGGGGTGTACTCCATCAGAATGGTTCGGGAGTTCAGACTGTTACTATAGGTAGAATGCTGTAACTACCCAGAACATGGTTAACAGATGCTTCTTACAAGTAGAGAGATTCCCTGTTCTCCTGGTGAGCAGATCGAGAGACATAAGCTATCGGTCTGAGTTTATTGTGTCAGTCTTTGAGAAACTGCCAGTGTGGCATCTGTGACTACAACTACCAAGGCGCTGGGTTCGGTAACTGCAGTGGGGGGTTGAGAATGTGGTGCTGGAAAAGCGCAGCTGGTCAGCCAGCATCCGAGGAGCAGGGGGAATCAACGTTTCGGGCATTAGACCTTCATCAGGAACAAAGGGCTTATGCCCGAAACATCGACTCTCCTGCTCCTCAGATGCTGTCTGACCGGCTGTGCTTTTCCAGTATCACACTCTTGTTTCTGATCTACAGCATCTGCAGTCCTCACTTTCTCCTAACCTGGGTGGGGGTGAGGTGGTGGTTGCTGTGCTCGGGCCTGGTTTAATTCAGCAACTGCGTCCGTGTGCTGTTCAGTCCATTTCCATGGGGAATTCCTTTTAATGGGGTTGGAGAGTGGGGCAGGCGTTAATGGTGAAAACCATCAATGTGATTCTGACAGTACCTCACTAAGCCCAGAAAGGAACCAATGAACTCCAATCCCTGAGGTGGGGAATATAGGTTATAACCTCTGTACTTCCCTTCGATTTTGTGCTTCCCACAGTCTATCATGGCTCCCAAGTGTGAGACCTGTGGCACCTCATGACCTGTGCCTTCTTCGGGTTAACTTTTAGTTCTAGGCTGGTGAGGTAGTGAGGAGGGTTGACAGTTCCTTTAACAGTGTCAGATGTTCACTCTTTGTCTCTGTGTGCTGGACGAGATCATCCACATACTGTAACAAGCAGTCCAGTCAGGAAAACCCCTCTAGCCCTTTTGCCAGCCTCTGATCTAATATTGAGGAAGAACCGTGAAAGCCCTGGGGTAAGCAGGTTCATGCATATTGCTGGCCCTAAAATGTGAAAGGGAATTTTGATTGGCAGTGTCAGTGGTACGGGATGGACCAAAATCCATTACTAGCCTCAGGTACGGTGAAATACTTTGCCCATAGGGCCTACCTCATTGCGGCTTTAGGGCAAGTTACTACCATCAGTGCTGTGATTGGGGTGGTTTTATTGAGTTCCCTGTAATCGTTAGTGAACCGCCAACAACCATCCAGTTTCTTAGCTGGCTGTATTGGTGAGTTATTGGTAGACGCTACATTTGACTCCTTGCTTTAGTAAGCTGCAAATGGCTTTGGTTACCTCTGTGTGCTTGCTTGAGGAAAGTGTGTTTGCTGTGTGTGGCTTTGGGCCCAGTCACCACCTCGCCCTCTATACAATCACAGCCGTGCGTGTGACTGGTGAACACACTCTTGTCATCCTTGACGATTGCCTATGCTACTGGTCCTCGGTCACTTTGATGGGTCAAATCCACACTTCACCCATGGTACAACTTCTCGGAGTGTATGTGCCTTTCACAATCTCTGGCAGGGCCTCATTGAACTTGAGTATGAGCCAAATACAACAATTGGCAGGGTCAAATTACATTTCCTCTGAAGGTCTGTGCCTGAAATGTGTTCTGCCTGTGTGTGGAGATTAACCAACACTGCTGGGTCAGAATAAGTCTCCTAGCTTAACATCTATAGATTCTGACTCCACCTCCCCTACCCCTGATGTCTAGTAAATCTGCTCAGAAAACTTGTGTATTCAAAATCTTGTTGTCATCCCATTATAATGCTCAAGGGGCGGCCTTGTACCTTACTGTTTACCAGGGGCCATCCTACGCTGTCCCCTCTGGGGCTGCACACCTACTGAGGAGAGGCATGGCTTCATCACTCTTTGGGGACTCTATCCAAGCGGGGGCACAAAGAGTTAAATGGTGGAATGTCCTCAGTACATTTATCTGTGCAATGTCCCCCAAATGACTTAACTGCTGTTTCTCTCTCCAGTCTTTCCAGTACCATGGGCCAGGATCTTCAGCCTGGCTCCTGTGACAGTGCTAACTGCAGTCCCTTGCAGAGTGGCCTGTGGTCCCACAGTTGTAGTGGGTCCCTTGCTACCTTGGAGCTCCCTGTTGCTACTCCCTGCGTCTCGCTGCAGGGTGTGCTTAAGGAGGTGGACAGCTCCCGTAATAATTCCCTTCGTTTCAGTCATTCCCTTTGAGAAGTGAGATTTGAGGTTTTCACTGGGTGCATTTCTCCCTTGCCTGATTTGGGATGTCTTAATTCATAAATCTCTTTTGCCCAAGCCCCAACCACCCTCCTTATCACCCATTTTTCTATATGGTTGTTGTCTGTGGGATCAACAGTTTTGCAGGCTTTACTCACTGGCTCAGTGGCATATAAGATAAATATTTGGGTCCACTTTACCCTGTTTTACTGTGCCAGCACAGTCTGATCTAGGTTACCGAAGACTCCTGTGAACTTGAGTCCACAGGTGCCTGGTAAATGCAGTTGAGTGCCTTCCCTTTGGCTGTCTATACTTATGTAATCCCTTCACATGGTCTCCTCTGCTGTATGCTGCATTATCATGGCTTGCAGCTCCCCTCCTTCCACATCCTGAGGATTGGGGAAAGCCAAATGAATTGTGGGGATATTAGCATTAACTTTTGGAGGTAGGTTTGCTCGCTGAGCTGGAAGGTTCATTTCCAGATATTTCATCGCCCTACAAGGCGAGGCCTGAGGCCCACTGAAGATGTTACCTAGTAGTGTGACAAAACGTCTGGACATGAACCTTCCAGCTCAGTGAGTAAACCTACATCCAGAACTTCAAACTGAGCTACAAATCTTCTCAAAACTCATTAACATTAAATTTACCGGATTATTATTCTGGTCATCCTGATGGGTTGTGGTCACTTTCACTTCCCGTGCCTACAATGATGCATGGGTGGATTGTCTACTTTCATTGCTTTTGGGCTTTGTAGCATGTTGATACATCTAAGTAACTTGCTAGGCCACTTCAGAGATCTGTGGATCTACAGTAACGATATCACTACTTTCAGCTCTGTGACGTCACAAGTAATCTTAACTGGAACCCCCCTTAAAGAGGTTCTGCTCTTCTCTCTGAAAGGATTTCCATTCTAACCTTTCTTCTTATTCACTGGCATTGCTAGTGAACCAAAGTTTTATAGAGCTGCAACAAGATCTCACGACTCTTAAACACAATCCCCCTGTTAATGAAAGCCAAAACAGCATATGCTTTCTTAACAACCCTGTCCACTTGGGTGGCCATTTTAAGGGATCTATGTACCTGCACACCAAGATCCCTCTGTTCCTCCACACTGCCAAGAATCCTATCCTTAATCCTGTACTCAGCTTTCAAATTCGACCTTCCAAAATGCATCACCTCGCATTTATCCAGGTTGAACTCCATCTGCCACCTCTCAGCCCATCTCTACATCCTGTCAACATCCCGCTGCAGCCTACAACAGCCCTCTAATACTGTCAACGACACCTCCAACCTTTATTTCATCTGCAAAATTGCTGACCCATCCTTCAATCCCCTCATCCAAGTCATTAATAAAAATTACAAACAATAGAGGCCCAAGGACAGAGCCATGTGGAACACCACTCACCACAGACTTCCAGGCAGAATATTTTCCTTCTACTACCATTCGCTGTCTTCTGTTGGCCAGCTAATTCTGTATCCAGACAGCTAAGTTCCCCTGTATCCCATTCCTCATGACCTTCTGAATGAGCCTACCATGGGGAACCTTATCAAATGCCTTGCTGAAGTCCATATACGCCACATCCACAGCTCGACCCTCATCAACTTTTCTAGTCACTTCCTCAAAGAACTCGATAAGGTTTGTGAGGCATGACTTGCCCCTCACAAAGCCGTGTTGACTGCATTTAATCAAGCCATGCTCTTCCAAATTGTCATAAATCATATCCCTCAGAATCCTTTCGGACACCTTGCAAACGACAGGCGTGAGACTGACTGGTCTGTAATTGCCTGGGATTTCCCTATTTCCTTTGTTGAAGAGAGGAATTACATTTGCCTCTATCCAGTCCTCAGGTACGACTCCAGTGGAGAGCGAGGATGCAAAGATCTTCGCAAGTGGCGAAGCAATTGCATTTCTCGTTCCCCAAAGCAGCCGAGGACAAATCTGGTCCGGGCCTGGCGACTTGTCAATCTTAATGTTTGACAAAATTTTCAGCAGATCAGCTTCCTCTATCTCTATCCATTCCAGCATGCACACTTGCTCTTCAAAGGTTTCATTCACTACAAGCTGAAACTTTATTGCTGGAACAGCACAGCAGGTCAGGCAGCATCTAGGGAACAGAAGATTCGACGTTTTGGGCACATGCCCTTCTTCAGGAATGAGCAGAGAGTGTTCAGCAGGAGAAGATAAAAGGTAGGGAGGAGGGACTTGGAGGAGGGGCGGGGGAAATGTGATAGGTGGAAAGAGGTAAAGGTGAAGGTGATAGGTCGGAGTAGGGTGGAGGCGGAGAGGGCAAGAAGAAGACTGCAGGCCAGGAAGGCGGTGCCGGGCTGGAGGGATCCGGCTGAGACAAGGTGGGGGGAGGGGAGATGAAGAAACTGGTGAAGTCCAAGTTCATCCCCTGCGGGTGGAGGGTTCCCAGTCGGAAGATAAGACGCTCCTCCTCCGACCGTCGCGTTGTTGTGGTTTGGCAGTGGATGAGTCCAATGACCTGCATATCCTCGGTGGAGTGGGAGCGGGAGTTGAAATGCTGTGCTACAGGGTGATTGGGTTGGCCCAGAGGTGCTCTCTGAATCGCTCCGCAACTAGGCGGCCTGTCGCCCCAATATAGAGGAGGCCACACCGGCTGCAGCGGATGCAGTAGATAATGTGGATATTGGGAAAGTTAAAGTCACCCATTACAACAACCCTACTACGTCCACACTTTTCCAAAATCTTCGTGTTGTCTGCAAATTTGGAGCTATTTAGCTTCCTCATCTAAATCATTAACAGTTATTGTGAATAGCTGGGTTCTAATACCAATTCCTGCCGCTCCCCACTTGTCACTGCCTACCATTCATAAAAAAGGTCAATTTCATCCTACTCTTTGTTTCCTCCCTGCTAACTAATTTTCTATTCATCTCAATACATGACCCCAAAACCCTTGCATTTTAGTTTTACTTATTACTTTCTTATGTCAAAAGCCTTCTGAAAGTCCAACTAAACCATATTCACTGGCTCCCCTGCTCAGCTCTACCAGTTACATTCTCAAAGAATTATAGTATATTTGTCACGGGATCAATGTGGATTTCAACAATTTCCTCATTTCCCCTCCCCTTACATTATCCCAGTCCCAAGCCTCTAGCCCGGCACCGCCGTCCTGACCTGTCCATCACCTTTCCCATCTATACGCTCCGCTCTCCTCTCCGACCTACCACTCTCTCCACCGCCTTCATCTACCTATCGCATTCTCAGTTACCTTCCTCCCAACCCCACCCCCATCCCATTTATCTCGCAGTTTCCCCAGCCCTCAAATCTCTTATGCCCGAAACTTCGATTCTCCTGTTCCTCGAATGCTGCCTGAACTACTGTGCCTTTCCAGTGCCACACTCTCGACTCTGATCTCCAGGATCTGCAGTCCTCACTTTCTCCTTGTATATTTAGCAAGCATGATTTCCCTCATATAATTCCATGCAGACTGGAAACAGATTTGGCCACTGTTTCCTAAGCGCTCTGCTATAAAATCCTTGATAAACGACTCTTGCATCTTCTCCACTAATCACATCAGACTCACTGGTCTATGATTCCCTGATTTCTCTCCAGTTCCCTTTTTTCATAATGGGTTACCCTAGTTACCTTCCGAACTGCAGGAACTGTTTCAGCGTCTAAAGAATCTTGAAAGATGGCCACTAATAGTGGTCTCCATTATTTCTAGGGCCACTTCCTTAAGTACTCTGTGATGGAGATTATCCTGGGGATTTATCCGCCTTCAATGCCAGCAATTTCTCTAACACTATTTGTCCACTAAGACAGATTTGATTCAGTTGTTTGGTCTCACAGAACCCTGTGTTCTCCATCACTTCTGGTACATTATTTATGATTATCTTTGTAAAGACAGAAGTGTTGCCTGAATTTCTCAACCATTCTTTTGTTATCCATTATAAATTCCCCTGTTTCTGACTGCAAGGGATCTACATTAGTTTTCACTTTACATACCTATAGAAGCTTTTATAGTCAGTTCTTATGTTCCCCACAAGCTTACTCTCATTCCCGATTTTCCCTTCCTAAACAATCCCTTGGACCTCATTTGCTGACTTTGAAACTGTTCCTAATCCATGGGTAAATTATTTCTTTCTTGCAGCATTAACTGGTGAGGATGACACACAGGAAAACATCTGCAGACAGACCGGTTCAGCAAGTGGGCGGAAACTTGGCAGATGGAATACAATGTGGGAAAATATGATGTTATGCACTTTAATAGGAAGCATTGAGAAACTGAATCTTATTTAAATGGAGAAAGATGACAGAAAGTTACAGAATAGAGGAATCTGGGAGTCCTCATCTCTGAATCGGCACAGTTGTTAGCATTTCTGTCTCCCAGCACCAGGAACCTGTGTTTGATTCCAGCCTTAGGCAACTGTCTGCGTGGAGTTTGCACCAACTCCCTGCATCAGTATGAGTTTTTGCTGGGTGCTCCGGTTTCCTCCCACAATCCAAAGACATGCATTAGTCATATAAGTGACCCCATATTGTCCAAGGTTATGCAGGCTAGTGGATTATCCATGATAAATGATGGGGAGGGGGAGAGGAATAATTGGGGGTAGTGCATAGGTCTGGGTGGGATGGTTGGTGCAGACCTGATGGACCAAATGGCCTCTATCTGCACTGTGGGGATTCCAGTGAATCACAAAAACAATGCATCCATGTTGAGCATATAATGGGGAAGGCAAATGAAATACTGGCTTTTATTTCAAAAGGAATGGAGTTTGAGGGTGTGAGTGAATGTTCCTGATTCTGCACTTAGGTCTTGTGATGTTAGGTGTCTAAAGGACTGATGCAAGATGAAAAGAGCTCAAGTACTGGGTCATTGGGGGTTGATTCTAGAACAGAAGTGGGTGGACCTCATCAGAGCTAAATAGAGGCCAATGTCCTTTCCAGAACAAAATAATTTAATCAATAACAGGAATTGGAGGGAAGGAAAACAAAGCTAAGGAAAAGGAAAGGCTAGGCACGGAATGTTTAAAAAATGTAAAAGAAGGAAACATAAGTACAATAGAAAGAATTAAAAATAGGTGCAAGCATTAAGCAGAAATCAAGTTGTAAGCTGAGTAATGTGAGAGAGACTAGAAACATCGGTTGCATAAGAGGTGTAGAAGAGATATGGAGATAAAATAGAGATTAAGTATGCAGAAATAATAGAGTCATAATAATGCTTGACTTTAATCATGTGATGATAGACTGGGGTTAAAGTTATGGAGATGGTTTAGGGGCATAGAATTCCTACAATGAGCAAGACATATTTCCTGGTTTGAGAGAGAAGCCATTGCCAGATCGGTTTCTTATAAAATGAAGTGAGTTAAGCAGTAATTGCAGTGATGAGTCACAACTAGAATATAGCAATCATGATATCATGCATAGAAATTGAAAATGGCAAAGAACAAATCAAGAAAAGGGTACTTAAATGAAAAATAGCAAAAGGAATCTGGGTCAAAAGGATATTGAGAGCTATAATAGTGGACAAACAATGCAAGGGTAACAGAAAAGGTAATGGATGTGGTCCACCAGCAATGCAAAAAGCATGAGGAAAGGTCTGTGATTAACAACAAAACTCAAAGGAAGTGCATGAAAAATAAAGGGGAATGAAATGAATAAAAAAGGAGTGAACACACCAAAGAAGAGAGAACAGAGGAATACTGGAGATGGATGGATTTCATGGAATTTTCATTGTTTGTTGGAGGGGGCGGTACAGTGGCTCGGTGGTTGACATTGCTGCTTCCCAGCACCAGGGACCCAAGTTTGATTCCACCCCTGTGTGACTGTTTGTGTGGGGTTTGCACATACTCCCTATGTCTGCAGGAATGACCCCAGCTGCTCTGGTTTCCTCCCGAAGATGGATTGGCCATGCTAAATTGCCCATATTGTCCAGAGATGTGTAGGCTAGGTGGATTAGCCATGGGATATGCAGGGTTACGGGGGTAGGGTAAGGGTTAGGTCTGGATGGGATGCTCTTCAGAGGGTTGGTGTGCACTCAATGGGCTGAGTGGCCTGCTTCCAACTGTAGGGATTCAACGATTCTATGATACAATGCTTTCTACTCTTAAATACTTTTTATATTAGGTCTTCAAATATATTCCAAAAAGAGGTGAAATTGTGATATATTGTTGTGCATTTTTGTTATATATTGGACTCAGGAATTAAAATGTTATGTGTAAGTGTTTCAATAAGGAACATTTCACAGCTGTGCCTGGAAAAGCATGTCATGAACATTGGGAATAATGGGTATCAGCCTGAAGCTGTCTAAAGCAGGAGTTTACACATCAAAGGGCAATGCTGTGTGATCAAACAGTGAAGGGGAGGGCAGGGATTAAATCAAAATAGAATTGGACTGGGAAAAATAATGCACTCCAGTCCCTGATGAGCCCACCTCTACCCTCCTGTTTTTTAAAATTTTACCCCCACACTGCCACCTAACTGCGGTAGTGCTTATTTATTCCCCCCGTACCCATGTTGACCCTCCTGTTTATATCTGTCAGCCAGGGCTCCTTGGTTGGGCCAGATTAACAGCCCCAATCAAGAAACTCACATTCTATGAGATCCACCTGGCTGACCTTGTTACAATCACTACAGTGATCAAGTTAACGGTTCAGCCTAAAGATACAGATTACTGGGCATCATGTTCAGCATTTTGCATCTAAAAGCATTGTGGCCCAGTGCAAAATATTTTGTCGATCTAGTACTTAGTGGAGTTAGGGATGGACCTGACTATGCTGGGCCTACTTGATCAATGCCTACGGGTTCAGTGGGTTTTGTCACAATTTCATTCAACTAATGTAACAATGTTAATGAAGCATCTCAACAGGCTTTCGGTCTAAGTCTGGCTCATTTTGTATCAGCTCCAAGTTTGGAGGTCAGAACTCCATTGTCGGGACTAAAGTGGATTAGAGCAGGAACACAGCACAGCAGGCAATTCACTGACTGGATTACAGAGATTAGATGCTGTGGATTTAGTGAGATAATGATCAACCCTGCATGGCTTATTTCTGAACCATGGGCTTCTTTATAAAAATCGGCTTGCACTTACTGTGTTAGTTATACTGTCAAATCATGTGCACATGAAAGAGAGTGAGAACAAAGCTTTCCAATTGCTTCTCACTTTGGGCTGGAGAGTAATATGGAGTAGGGGTGGGATGGGTTGTGATAGGGTGTCATGTATTGGGTGGAGAGGGGTACCATCATATAACTTTTCGCTTCCCATGTGAAGTTGCTTTGATCCTCCCGGGGGAGTTACAAATAATTAGTCTTTCAATCAGCCTCTGGTCTCTAGTATGCCTGTATTAGATTACTAATGGGATTCCTGTCATCCCTCAAAGTAATAATGGGCAGAGATTCTGTTACAAATTGTATTGGAGTTCATGGCCTTGAATTCAAAGCTATTGAAAACGATTTCAATCCTGCGTGTGCTGCTGAGGTTTTCAGGGCTCTTCGGAAAAGTTGGCATAGTGGCACATTACATGACTATAGTTTTGCCATAGACCATTAGGTAATATGTATCCGTTTAAGTCATCATAAAAATGCTAAAATCGTAGATAAGTTATGCTAAATGGCTGTAAAGCAATTGATTCTTGAAGAAGAAATTTAGCTGATTCCAAATAACCATCTCACCTCATTTGCTTCACTCTAGCTTTCTCTTCCATGGATGGTCATGAAATAGCGAAACAACTGATTTGCCTCTACCTAAAGAAGACAAAAATCTGCACTCATTTTTAATTTGAGGTTTGACTAAACATAGCAAGTGTAACCAGTGTAATATGTTATAATTGTCTCTTTCTCTGGAATCAAACCTGGGGCGCTAGCGCTGTGAGGCAGCCGTGCTTGCCACTGTGACACCATGCTACCAGACACCATCGTGCCATCTTAAGCTTTCTCCTAATCTAAAAGAAAAGTCGTGTCTGGAAATTTCTAGAAAACAAAAACTGCCACTTTTTTTTTAAACCTTGGTCAATTGTAAAATGTGCAGAAAAAGCCTATTAATTCTGAAAGCTGCTTCTCTCTGTTGATTGATTTATAAGAAATCAATGGCGACAGAAACAGTGACAAGTTAATCATTAAACACCACAGAAAAACCCATAGACCATTAAATCAAAACTCAATCACTCAAACTCAAAAGTAAATGGAATTCAAAGTATTTATAAATCACGCGCCCACATCACAAAGAAGAAATAACAGCTGACAATGTTTTCAGAATTCTCTGAGGAGATGCCAAGCAGGATGGATAAAAGTGAACCAGTAGATGTAAGATATTTAGATTTTCAAAAGGCATTTGATAAGCTACCACAACTTATTAAGTAGAGCCCATTGTGCTGTGTAGTATAATAGCATGAATACAAGATTGACTAACTAATAGAAGACTGACAGCTGGGTTAAAGGGGAAATTTTAAGGATGGTAATTTATAACTAGGAAAATGCCACAATGATCAATGCTGGGATCACAATTACACTTAAGACTTTTTTAAATGATTTGGATGAGGGAAGTGGAAACACTGCAGCCAAGTCTGTATATGGCACAAAAGTAGGTGAGAGCTGGAAATGTGTTGCTGGAAAAGCGCAGCAGGTCAGGCAGCATCCAGGGAACAGGAGAATCGACGTTTCGGGCATAAGCCCTGAAGAAGGGCTTATGCCCGAAACGTCGATTCTCCTGTTCCCTGGATGCTGCCTGACCTGCTGCGCTTTTCCAGCAACACATTTCCAGCTCTGATCTCCAGCATCTGCAGACCTCACTTTCTCCTCAAAAGTAGGTGAGAGCCCATCGAGGGATATAAGCCGATGGAAAATGATGTGGGAAAATGTGAGGTTAATGGGGCTGATTTTATCACATCAGCCATGATCTCTTTGAATGACAAAGCAAATTCAATAAGCTGAATGACCTTCCTCTACTCTTACGTCTTATAAGAACACAAGAAACAGGAACACGTGTCGGCCATTTGGCCCCTGAACCTGCTCCACCATTCAGTAAAATTGTGGCTGATCTGCCCTAGGCCTCAACTCCTCATCTGTACTAGCTTCTTATGGCTCTTAGTTTCATGGTCTTTCAAAATCTATCCACCTCCTCTTCAAATAGTTTCAAATATGCAGCCACCACATCTCTCTGGGTTGAGAATTCTGGGTAATCACTGTCATTTGGGAGAAGAAATTCCCTCAATCTCAGTTTTAAATCAGTATCACTTTATCCTGTATCAATGTCACCTTATTCTAGGATCCGTCATAAGTGGAAACACCTTTTCAACATCTAGCCGGTCAAGCCCCTCAGAATGTTATATGTTTCAAGAAGTTCACCCTCATTCTTCTAAACTAATGAATAGACTGTTTGGCAATTTTTGGTCAGTGGAAATGTGGAGCAGACCAGACCAGACATGGGATAAAGAGGAAGGCGTTATAGAAACCGAGTTTTTACAGGGAAAGTTTGAGTTGGACAGAATGGAAAGTATGGAAGTAAATGTGGCATTGTCATAATTTGTGGTTTGTGCATCTTGCATTCATTTTGGATTAGGAAGCCCTTCACTCCCATCACTTATTACTCATATAGATCTGGACTGAATGTTACAGGGCACCATGACCTCTCCTCGGTCTGCAGGCACTCTTTGCCTTCAGTATGCATGGAGTATCTGTAGGTATTTGTGTTACTTACAGCCAGTCAACATTGGGATGTATTTCGCTACAATGGTGGTGAGTTGGCTCATGAAGCTTTTAAACCTTCTGCATCAAATTGCTGTTGGGCTTATCAAAGTTTTAGCCCAGCATGCCACTGCTAGTCAGCAGGTTTCTTTGTCTTCTTGAGCAATAGGAACAGATATTGTTCACGCAGCCTTTAGATACAGATATTAGGTAGGTTTCATGTTCGGCAGAAAATCCCTTGCTTATTTTACTTTGCAATCTATTGGGCTATCAGCATTATTTGATTAGGATGGTTTCCCGAAAATTCTTAGTTAGCTCTTAACCTTGAATTTTCCTGCATTTGAAAATCGATATATTAACCTTTAAAAGGTCCATTTCCTGATTTAAGTCAGTTCAACTACATGCACAGTATGTACAAGAGATTGAGTAGACTGGGACTATACCCATTTGAAGAATGGGGGGTGGGGGGGGGCGGAGAATCTTTGAAAAACATACAAAATTACGAAAGTAACAGAAAAAAATCGAAACAGGGAGGTTGTTTCCACTGGCAGATGAGACTAGAACTAGGGGGCATAGCTTCAAAAGAAGGGGTAGCAGATTTAGGGCAGCGAATTGTGAAGGAAATTCTTCAACCATAGGGTTGTGAATCTGAAATTCCCTGCCCAGTGAAGCAGTTGAGGTGACCTCGTTGAACGTTTTTAAGGCAAAGGTAAGTTTTTGAACAGAAATGAATTAAGGGTTATGGTGAGCAGGTGTGTAGGTGGAGCTGAGTCCACGAAAAGGTCAGCCATGATCTCATTGAATGGTGGAGGAGGCTTGATGGGCCAGGCAGCCTACTCTGGCTTCTATTCCTTACGCTCTTACAATTAGTAAACAATGAAATGTATTTTAATAAAATCACCTCAACAGATTTTTGTTATAATAATATTAAAATCAAACTAATTTGAAGTCATGATGATTAGAGTTATGTTGAGATTTAAACAGATGATTTCCTGTGCCACATTGAGTTTTCTTCAATATAGGAGAAAGTGAGGACTGCAGATGCTGGAGATCAGAGCTGAACATGTGTTGTTGGAAAAGCGCAGCAGGTCAGGCAGCATCCAAGGAGCAGTAGAATCGGCGTTTCGGGCATGAGCCCTTCTTCAGGAAACCCGAAACGCCAATTCTCCTGATTCCTGAAGAAGGTCTCATGCCCGAAACGTCAATTCTCCTGCTTCTTGGATGCTGCCTGACCTGCTGCGCTTTTCCAGCAACGCATTTTCAGCTTTTCTTCAATATAATCTTATTTTTAAGAATAAATCAGAATCATAATTTAAACCAGAAAGCCATGGATAGAAAACTACAAGTAATGTGAATCAGATGTAGTGGGATCACATTGTGGATAGGGATGTTGTTGTTAGAACAATCTTGCTTCATCTGGAGATAAACCATACAGACCAGGAATGTTTGAGCTGTGATTCATGGGTTATGCTGCTAGTTACTCTCAGTGGATGCAGTAACAGCACCAACTGATTCCTGGTCTGGGGAAGAGTCATTTGATATTCCCAGGCTCCACTCTGGCTCGTAGAATGTGTGGGTTTGAGGATTCAGTTTCAAACTACGTGCTTTTCCTCCCTCTGTCATTCAACCAGCCCTCCACCACACCATCTCCATTCCCGTTCCACTGCTCTAAACCCACCCCCCCGATGCAAAGCCTGCTGGTACACCCCCCCCCTCACCTTCCTCCAGGGCCCCAAACAGTCCTTCCAGATGAGACAGAGGTTCACCTGCCTCTCTTCCAACCTAGTTTACCACATCAGGTGCTCCTGATGTGGTCTTCTCTACATCGGAGAGACCAAATGTAAACTTAAGCAATGGTTCACTGAGCATCGCAGCCGAGCCCACAGGGGCCGACCCGACCTCCCAGTCACCGCCCATTTTAATTCCCCTTCCCACTCCTTTTCCGACATGACCTCCTCCATTGCCACAATGAACCAAACTGCAAATTGGAGGAACAACACCTCATCTTCCGCCTGGGCAGCCTACTCGGAGGACTCAACATTGAGTTCTCCAATTTCAAATAACGTCCCTTCCCATCCCCGTACTCCCTTCCCAGCCCATTCCTGTCCCTTCCACCCCTCCCAGCCACCAACCAGATTCATTCCTCCCATTCACCAACCAAGTCGTACTCTCTACCTGTTTTCACTTATCCCACCACCCTGCCCCTGCCACCCCTTTGATCTGCAGCTCGCACTACATCCACCCCCTAGTCTTGAAGAAGGGTTACACCCGAAACGTTGTCGTCTCCACCTCCTGGAGCTGCCTGGCTTGCTGTGTTATTCCAGTCTCCTGCCTGTCTGTTGAGGATTCGGTTGGCCTTAGGCATGAAGGCAAATCAAATGCCCAGCAGCCGCACACGTTTCTATCCTTAGACATGAATAACAACAAAATCACTCAGACTCCAAAGTGAATCCACACCTTCGGAAGAAATGTTGGAGCAACTAAAAATCATTTGATTTCAACTGCAGCTCTCAAGGGACCATGAGCCACTCTTCGCCAGCTGCTGATAATGCCAGCAGCAGTTATAGATCCAAACTCATCAGGTGAGAAACATGACTTTAAATGACTAAACATGACTTTAATTATGTGCTTTGTCTGGGACTGCATCACTGAGCTTAATGATGCTGTGGGGCAAATACAAGTACTGTAGGTTCGAATGTCAAACTCCACATATAAAACCATCAGGGAATGCAGAGACCTTTTATGAGCAGAGCTTTCGTACTTCTTGTCAAAAACAAATAACACAACATCATTTCTATCAGCATATGGTCACTGGAGGGGCGAGCTGTGTCGCGCTTGTTATTGAGTCTCCTATGCAACGTAGCAGAGCCCTATTCGTGTTCAGTCAAGTGCAGCCGTTGACATTAGTTGCAGCAGGATTAAGCATGATCTACTGCAGGCCTTGGCACTCGCGGTTCCAAAAAAACACAATTAGCTGAGCTACCAGATGATCTTCTGGGGCCTTTTCTGTTTTCCTGCGAGCATGAATGATGTGATTTGTTCAGTTTCAGTGCATAGCACACCAGTGAAGATGGATTTACTGCATCCTGGTTACTTGGGAATACTGGTTGCTTAAAGTGAGGTGAGACTGTGAGGTTTCAAACAATGAGGAGAACTGATGGGAAATGACTCTTCTTTCTCACAAATGGGAATGTGATGGTAAAATTCAAGGTAAGCTGATCAAAAGCGAATAATGAATAAAACCTCAGCACAAAGTGACTGCCAAATCGACTTCCACCAGCTGCAAAAGTGAATAATCATTTTAAAAGGGAGATGGCTACGTATCGGGGCAGTCAAGGAGTCGTTACCATGACAACGTGCTTTTGTGGTGCCTTTAGCCTCCAAATGATCCAAGACAATTTAGAGAGTGGCGATAACAGAATAGGATCATCAGGCCTTTGGAAACTGCTGAGGGAAGGATGTTTCAGAAAAGTTTCAAAGAGGAGTTAGAGTGTCAGATAATTGGGCCTCAGTGGCTGTAAGCCAATGCTGATGGGAAGAGTAGAGTCAATAAAGGGGGCAGGATTTCAAATAAATTTGAAAGACAGCTGCATTGAAATGAGGGCATGAGAACATTGAAATAAGGGGACAAGCATTTTCACTTTAACGCATTGCAACACAGGCTGGACGAAATTGATGGGCGAACAGGATTTTATACAGATAAGGAGACCGCTTGTATATTTTTGAATAACTTGGAGCTACAAAGGATGGACAGAGAATGGCCAGTGAATTAAGTGTAGGGAATGATCAATTCTGGACAGGAAGAGGGACTGGAGTCAGAGTAAAAGGGAGCAATTTTGTTGATATGGTAACTCAGCACAGTTCATGGTTGATGAGAGATGACAGCAAGCTTTCATGCAATCTGGTTCAACTTGAACAAACAGAAAGAGGGGGCTGGTGTTGGTGTCAAAGGAATTGAGTTACTGATAGTTCTTGATCACAATGGTTTCTGCTCTTTTGATGCTTTGCTGAAATAAGTTATGACAAGTCAGTTTGACAGGATGCAAAGTTTGTGGGGCCAAATGAGGCAGTGCAGATTTAGAATTAGATACCACCAGCCTCCATTTGAGTTTCCGCTTGACTGTGGAGGATCAAGGAATAGTTTGTGGAAAAGGATGGTCCCAAAGTTAGACACTTGGGAATCTTTGGAGGTTCAACAGTGCAGTTGCTTGGACTGAGTCTGTTGTTCCAGATAGGTAAGAGTAGAATCACACAAAAATAGCCCAATAGAGGAAAGATTCTGTAGTAGACAATATTATCAAGCCTTTTAAACATGGTGGAGAGATTAAGGAAGGGAAATCATAGCCATAAAAGATCGCAGTAAGGGATAATTAGAAAGGAAGAGAACTAAGGCTAAATAAGTAGAGAACTCATGGTACACAAAATGGATGGCAAACAGACAAAAAAAAACAATTTTATACATAGCCTAGCTATTGGATATTTACATATAACACCCATACATGAATTGTCACCTGCAGGTTAGATGGATTGGCCATGCTTAAATTGGCCATATTGTTCAAGGATGTGTATGTTAGGTTCAACATATTGTCTAGCTATCACCATTGTTAACAGCTAACCCGAGAATGCAACTTAAAAAAAAGGGTTTTGTGATTTACACATGAAAGAAGTGAAACAATCACTGTATTCTAACAGATGAAAGGCTTAACAGACAATCAATTCTTCAATATATATTTCAGTTACATCACACTGCAAATTTTTGCTATAAATTCTGTGTTACGATCGAGCCCTCCACAATCACCTGATGAAGGAGCGTCGCTCCGAAAGCTAGTGTGCTTCCAATTAAACCTGTTGGACTATAACCTGATGTTGTGTGATTTTTAACTATGTTAGGTGGATTAGCCATGGGAAATGCAGGGTTATAATGTGTGTGTTGCGGGGTGGGGTGGAGGTTGGGTTTGAGAGCAATACTCTTCGGACAGTCAGTGTGGATCCAGTGGACCAAATGATCAGCTTCCAAACTGTAGTCATTCTATGATTCTATAAAATCTTTTCAAAGTGGTGAGCTGAATCCTTCAAATTGGCTTCCTGGAATGACCAATGGCGTTAATACATTCTTCTCTTATTCAATTCCCATTGTTTTCCTCTTTTACTTCCACTATCCCTTCCTTTGTCCCATTTGTGTGTTTTCTCACTGTCCTGGGGCCCACAGTAGAATATTGGACACTTTTCTGGGGTACTGGAGGAATGCTGGGACCAAGGCAACTGCAGAACAGAAAACAGAGTGTTAACAAAGTAAAACAAAACAAGCTCTGATTTGCTCAATGAAGTTACTGTTCATTCAGCAAGAAAAGGATTAAGTACCTGGTTTCTCTTCTTGTCTCTTGGATTCTTGTCTTCTTATCTCAAAAGGCATTGTTTCAGGAGCCCCAGGTTCAGTTCCATTATCAATCGATAAAGGCTGGCTCTGATTGATCGGACACCGATAAGACTTTGTTTCTTAACTCTTGTTTACCAATGGTATATATGTGGGTGTAAGTGTGATACTTGTGCAATCTCAAGATTCAAATCCTGGAGCAATTCATTACTGGTTAAGCTAGGCTTCGCTGCTGCCAAATGTAAGGATTATTCATACGGCTATCACTCACACAGATATTCAAATGGAATTTGATAGTGCAGATTATAAATCTGACTAACATATATTCTTTATCATTCGATAACTCTGTCCTTAGTCCCTGTCATCTGCTGTATTCATTAACTCAATATTTCTTCAGCCTTATAAACATGAGTGACTTATATATATGTGTCTATCAGGCAAGGAAAATCCCTAAGATCCTTATAAATAATATATCAAATAAACTAAGTATTCATGTTGTAAAGTCATTCTAGATCTGCACAATACTAATGCAACATACACAGTATTAATCCAAACTGTGGAGGTGAGTTTGTTTTATATTTATAATTTCAGTTGCATGAGCCTGTAATCTTCTGCTATAAATTCTGTGCCTTATGATCCTGCTCCATAGCTTCCAAATAAACTGTTGGACTATAACCTAGTGTTGTCTGATTTTCAACAGGTAACTTGAAAAGGCTCAGAAGAGATTTGCAAGGATGTTGCCAGGGTTGGAGGGTTTGAGCTACAGGCGGATGCTGAATAGGCTGGGACTATTTTCTCTGGAACATTGGAGATTAAGGGTGACCTTATAGAGGTTTATAAAATCACGAGAGGCATGAATAGAGTGAATAGACAAGGTCTTTTCCCCAGGGTAGGGGAGTCCAAAACTAGAGGGCATAGGTTTAAAGTGAGAGAGGAAAGTTTTAAAAGGGACACAAGGGGCAACCTTTTCGTACAGAGGGTGGTGAGTGTATGGAATGAGCTGCCAGAGAAAGTGGTGGAGACTGGTACAATTGCAACATTTAAAAGGTATCTGGACGGGTATTTGAATAGGAAGGGTTTAAGAGGGATATTGGCCAAATGCTGGCAAATGGGACTCAATTAATGTAGGATATCTGTTTACCATGGACAAGTTGGACTGAAGGGTCTGTTTCCGTGCTGTACATTTCTATAACTTTATGACTCCGTGCTACATTTCCAGATGGAACTCATATTTAGAACAGAAAATAACCTGGTTTATAATATAGGTACATCTGTAGCTGTCCTAAAATTATTAATGCCAATAAATTGTATAACATGCATATTCTACCTCCTATTCAATATTAATAATGTATACAATATGGCAATACAAAATTATTGACAAAGCTATAGGGCCATATGAAATGCATACTTTTTAAGCAACCACTAACTTCTTTTAATTAGAAACAAGATTGAGAATGATCATGATACAATATTTGGAATGACAGACATGGAGATGTGAATGCTTCAAGGTGAGTTCTGTTTGCAGAACAAGAGAATCTGAGTAAAAAATGAACAAACCTCAAATATGAGTGATTGAAGATTTGAACAGCTTTTTGCCTCGGCAGACTTGTGCCAATGCAGCAGGGACAGTTAGTTAGTATCTGTGTCAATCAACTCCTTTAAAAATAGATGGATAAGGAGCTGGCTAAGAATGGAATTTAAATCTTTGCAAGTAGGAACAGTTATCAGTGATTGAATGCTCTACAAAACATATTGGTTTCTGAACAGGCGAGACAATGAATACATTCTCTGTGAAACAGAACTGATGACAGCTGAGTCCTGTGGAATATATAGTAGGATTAATGTGCGTGAGGTTTTGGAGCACTGCCTTTCAGGGTCAGGGAGACATTTTCCAGTTTTAGAACATCGAGCACAGAACTGTACAACACAGAAACGGGCCTTTTGGTCCACATTGTTGTGCTGACCATGATGCCAAATTAAACTAATCCCTTCTGCCTGCCCTTGGTCCGTATCCTTCCATTCGTTGCATATACATGAGCTTATCTAAAAGTCAATTTTCTATTGTTGGAGATGATAACTGTGATTGGTGTCCCGAGTACAAGTTATTTCCTGTGTCCTGGTAACTAGTTTATTCAATCATTGTCCATAGAATGCAGGAATATTCTCATTGCACATGATGCTAACTAATGTAGTTCAGATGAAAAACTGGAAGAATTAAATGGTTTCAAAATCATCCACAAATCCAATACCTCATGTCTGAACTTCTTTGAAATTTGGCTCTTAGTATCCAAGCACAATGTTTATTCAGAGTTCCTTTGCCTGTCTTAACAGAGATAGTAACACTTTTAAAGCAACGAGTTTGCACTTTGGTCAAAATAATAGTGAATCATAGAAATATAGAGCACTGGTGGAGGCTATGCAACCTCTTGGGTCTATGCTGGCTCTTTGAATGAACTATCCTATTCATTCCTCTCCTCTGCCTCTTTCCCCAAATCCCTGAGCATCATTTCTCCTGTAACAATATTTAAATCCATTTTGAAAGACTGTCTTTGAGGATAAAGATCTTCTCATTAAATTGGCAAAGGTCTTAAGAAAATAATATCAGCACAGTTTTGAGGTCTTCATAGTGCAGAATTGAAATATGAACTTTGAGAAATGTGGGCATTCAAAGATTAGGAAGTTGTAACATGTGGTTCTGGAGAAGATTGGAGTGGATTAGCTGGAGAGGCAGCACAAGACGGGGAGAAAATATCATGAGTATTTTCAACCTCAGATTCATCATACTCTTAAGGTCAGAGAACTTCCTGAAGGAAGTGATTGAAGGAAGGTTAGGGAGAAAGAGAATGATGATTTTAGACAACTTGAAATGGGAAAATGAAAAGCTTCTGTCACCAATGACGAGGAAAACATGAGGTCTGGAGAAATATGCAGAAGGTTTGTCCTTCATTATATTATCACCACATTTTTGAAAGTTACCATGAAAACTGCATGCAATATTATTGTACAGTGTCATCTGGATCAAAGCAATTTGTTGTGTAAAAAGAATAAAAAATATCCTCATCTTCTCTCTGGTCCCATTGCAATTTCACATAAATAATTAAATGTGTGTCCTCAGTATTAATTCTTGCATAACCATTGGGATGTGTCCAACAATGTTGGGATGTTTGCTCTTGCTGGGTGAGCTACAGGGCACTGGACATTCTAAGCTTCAATCCAACTCCATGATAATTTTATATTCACTAAGTATTTGAAATGACTTCTCCCTCTGAAATTCGGCTGGCATAAAATATCTAAAATCTTATTTTGAACTCCTCTATTTCCAACATTGGTCCAATTTCCAGCCTATGATTTATCTTGGGGAAATTGATCTAAATTCTAGAGACCCCATGCACCAATCTCGCCATCTGGGGTGAGTGATCATGCTCTTTCCCACCACAGTCAACCTTTGAGCAAGTTGCAAAGACCTTGCCTTTTCATTTCTGTGCTTCTTAGAATTGTGGACTGAAATGAGAAATAACTGCTTTAGAATCCAGGGATTTAGAATGATGTCAACATGTTTTGAAAACAATGGATCTGAGACATTTTGTGAACCAAATTTTGTGTAGCTTATGGGTTCCATCAATGTGCAACCTAGGTTGGAACATCAGATAATTGGGGATTTTCGGTATTTATTTGAAGAAACTATCACTTTTCTGATGACTCCAGAAATAGAAGACCTTGATTTCCATTATGTTACCTCAGTGAACATAGGAGTGAATGTTTGCTTCCCTGAACAGTAGTGTCGATACATCAGAAATACTTCCTAAGGGATCACCACTTCCAGACACTGGTATTATTCAGCCCAAGGCAGGACAAGATAGTGGTGATGCTTTTTTACTCTGTAATGCCCTGACTGTGGTCACAACGTTAAGCTCAGATCTAGGATCTGGTCCTCACCTACCACCCCACCAATCTCCATGTACAGCGCACCATCCGCCGTCATTTCCGCTACCTCCAAACGGACCCCACCACCAAGGATATATTTCCCTCCCCTCCCCTATCAGCATTCCGTAAAGACCACTCCCTCCGTGACTCCCTCGTCAGATCCACACCCCCCACCAACCCAACCTCCACTCCCGGCACCCTCCCCTGCAACCGCAGGAGGTGCAAGACTTGCGCCCACAAGGATATGCAGGTTTTTGGACTCCTCCATCACCAGACCACAACAACACGACGGTTGGAGGAAGAGC